>NW_012107031.1:287620-395049 GCF_000951045.1 Mandrillus leucophaeus
CTAGCTTTTGAATGTGTTTGCTCTTGCTTCTCTAGTTCTTTTAATTGTGATGTTAGAGTGTCAATTTTAGATCTTTGCAGCTTTCTCTTGTGGGCATTTAGTGCTATAAATTTCCCTCTACACACTGCTTTAAATGTGTCCCAGAGATTCCAGGTATCCTGCTAAATTCAGTTACTAATTCAACTAGACAGACACTATTGAGTTGGTCAGGGCCTCCAGTGCAATGTTAAATAGAAGGGAAGTAGCAGGCATCCTGTCTCCTTTTTTTTTTAATATCAGAGGACAATTTACATTGTGTACTGATATGATATGATATGATATGATATGATATTTTATGATATTGGTATGATACTGACTCAAGGACTTTTGTAAATATTGTTTGTGAGATTCAGAAAATTCTCTGTTCTTCTGATTTGCAAAGATGGCTGTGGAATAGAGAGTAGGTTTCAAGAGGGAGAAAACAGAAGCAGAACCAAACAGTGAAGTTTGAACTAGCACCAGGAGCCTTGTGGACACAGAGGAGGGAATGCATGGGAGAGATGTCCTGAGTTCCTCCGTTTCCCCAGTCATCCTTGATCATTGCTCATCTCAGGAAAGCTTCAAAAGAAAAAAGAACACTGAAAGTTGTCAGGATTCTCCTTCTCTGCACTACTAAGTAGTGTTCTTGAAGATATTAATAGATGTTTAATGATAAAGTTGTGGTGCTCAAATCCATTTGGAAAAGTCTGAATACAACAGCACCCTCTTGGAGAGTCACAGTGTACAAGGCTCTGACAATCCTGCAGCAAAGGCAGTAGTTTAATTTAGTTTAACATAGTACCCATTCTCCTATTTCCAATGTCCACAGCATCAAAAAAAAAAAAAAAAAATGAGGTTCAGAGGAATTTCATAGATCCTCTCTTAGTAAGTTTAGGAAGTTTAATGATTCCCATTTGTAATAAAATCTGTTATTAGTCAGTGTATTGGTGTTCCTGAGGTTATAACCATACCCTTCTCTTTACCCTAGATGTTCAAAACCAACTGAGAAAGAAACCCAGACATCCACTAAGGATCAAAATATTACCTCAATTGCTGGTGAAGCTCAATTTGAGGAAGCTGCTTGGACTAGAGTCCAGATTGATTTTCGAATACTTCCCTCTGAATCAGATGGACTTGCCCACTCAGCTGCAGGGAGGAGAAACCCTGCTCAGTGGTTACTTCCAGTTGCACAGCAGAGCAGAAAGTAGAATACAAATGTTCTGTGGGCAGGTAGACCCAAAGGAAGAAAGACCATATGGGAATAAGAGCTTTGGACCTTAACCCTTCCCAAGTGAGGAATGTAAACCTAATGCCAAATTCTAATAATTCCACCAAAAGATAATCAAGCAATATATGGGAGGAAGAAGGTTTGGGGAGTGAAGAAAAAGCAGAAAGCCTAAAAAAGATGGGAGTTTGAAGATTCATTTATGCTGGGACAAAGGGAGAAAGATCTGCTTATTCCAAGTGCTGAGAAGTGGTCTGTAGTCTATTTTTGGCTTAAAGGTTGATTTCTTGATGTTTAGGAGAGTGAAGAGTAGGGCTTTAATTCACCTGGATATAAAGAAGATGGAATAGGAAAGACGAACCATTTTGTTAGGGGCCCAGGCAAGAGGAAGTTTTAGGCTGCAGTGGGGGCATCTAGTAGTCCTATCTGTACTGCATTGTTGACTTGCCAATATTTGTTTTTCTATTTTCCTCGCACTTTAAACAGCCCCATCATGTGTGATGTGCTGATGCTTAGCTGTAGAGGGCGAGGAGCAGGAGAAGATGGAGGCCAGTGACCCCAGGCTGAAAAAGATCCCCCAACCCTTGGAGGATTCTTTCTATCATGGGCATTGTTGGCATGCCCCAGCGTGGGCAGGAAGCATGCAAGAAGAAGGCCTCCATTTTCCTGGGGCAGTCCTACAGCCTTGCTCTTTTGCCATTTTGCCCTTGAACACTTAGCAAATTTCTCTGAAGGGCTACGAGAGGCTGGCTTAATGGGGATGGGCTTTACACAGTGGGGCTCTGAATTATTCCTGAGTCATTCTTGGTTCAGAGAAACCACAGGAAGAGAAATTAATTAGCATCCTTGGAGGTGTATTTCCTAGATGCAGCTGACTCTTGCAGGTGAAATATTAAGATTCTCGATCACTGTTGAGTTGTGATATTTGAAGCTCATTATAGTGGTTGAGGAGACTATAATGTACAAAATGAGGGGCTAACACAGAAACATCCACCTACTATCACAACAAGATAAAGGATTTCAAAACACATTAGGCAAGAATGAACTGCTTCCCGTGAGACTGGGAGCCAGGGCCCATCCATTCAGGCCATTAGCCTTGCTTGAGACATTTTTGATCCAGAAGAGGATTGTTGTTTTTCTCCTGAACCTGAGCATTCTGTTCCTCCAAGGCTGAGCTAATCCTGCATATAAGTAGAGAAGGTAGCCAATTTTGTGGGCTAATTGTAGGGGTTGAGGTTGAATGGAAAGGAAGTGGAGGTGGATTATAAAGTGCAGTGTACCCAAATGTATCTACTAAAGGTTCTGAATTTAATACCTTTAATCATTCCTTTTGGTTAAGAAATTCTTTTAAATTTCCTTTAGGTTTCTCTTTGAGAGGATAGCTCATCGATACTGTCTACTTAACCACAAGGGTTTGTAAACCTGTTGCACATTAGAATCACCAGGGGAGCTTAGAAACCACTGAGCCTTGGTCCCATCACTGACCAGTGAAATCATACTCTTGGGGATGGGATCTGGTCAAGTGTTGGGCAGTTTTAGAAAGCTACCCCCATATGGATTAGATGTGTAGCCAAAGTTGGGGTATCATTGCCTTAATGAAATAGAACATTGAATAAGTTTTGATAAGAAGATCATGGAAAGAGAGAACTTACAGAGGCATGGCAAGGCAGGGTGTCACATGGTTTTATATTTTAACAATTTCTATTGAATTCTGCAACACAACCGCTTCTATGTGTAGTGGTTTGCCATTAATGAATATATCCCAGTCTTAGAAAGATGAGGACCCAGTTAGAGCATCCTCAAGAAGGTATTTCCCAGCAGGCTACTGGGACTTTACCCAAAGGCTCTTTAGATAACCTTTGAATGGTGGAAAAATTTTGTGATTTTGTTTTGTTTTTAAGATAGACCTCATTATATACAAATTTATTCTTTGGATGAAAAGAACTCATCAAATATATAGATATAGTTCTTAAAGTTTGTAATGATTTCACATAAATAAATTCTCAGCTAAAGTCTCCCCCACCCCCCGCCCCATACTGGGTATTATGGTTTTGGGTTTGGAAGGTGAGGTGCACGGGTAACCTGCATCCTGAGTCCTCTTAGGTAGAGAAGAGAGCAGCATGGGCCAGTACTGGGCATGCTGTTGACACAAGTAACTTAGTGTTTGGCCATTTGGCCTGAGCTGCCTCCATTCTGCAGTGAAGGTGGAGAAGGTGATTGCAGAAGGGAAATCTGGTGACACAAGTGGGAGAACACATGGCAACTCTGGCTGCAAGCAATTTTCTAATCCTGGCTCTGCTGAGCCACGGACATGACATTAAATTAGCTATGTGTAGAGCTTTTACTAGTTCAGCATGAGGGATCAATAAGGTCATATGTGTAACATCCCAGTGAGAAAAAGCAGAACTAACCTTATGGCCACTTCCTGAACAAGAGGAACGAAGAGGAGCCTGGAGCTCAGAGAGGTCCCAGGGCCAGCTCCAGTGACATAGTTAGAAAATGGCCTGCACGAGATCCACACTCAAGCAGTCCAGTCCCCCTTTCTTATGCCAGGCTGGCTGCCTCCCTGCAGTGCAGGCCCTATGGTTAAACACTGAGTGATGCCACCTGAACGTGCTGAGTAAATCTAACACATACCTCATTTAATGCTCTTATTGTTTGGATACAGATATCGGAGTCGCAGTAGCTTTCACCCTGAGGAGACCAGGTTGGTATGGGGGTTCCTGTGTACCTCTTGCCTTTTCTTGGGGATGACGCTGGGAAGATATTATGATCCTAAACCAGAAAGCCCCATACTTTTTGTGAAGTGGGAGGGTTCTCATGCTGGAATTCTCTACAGAGTAGAGGAGGTCAGGGATGTGGTGGCAGCTGCCTAGTGACTTACCAGGTAAGTCTTCCTGATTTGATGGTTGATCCCAATACATTGTCTGGAAACCCCTGAAAGCCCCTCCTTTGTCAGAAAGCATCATAATATCATCTTCCTCATGGTATGCTGTGGAGATCCTAGGAGACAATGTGTGTAAAATGATGTTCCTGGCACATAGCGAGTGCTTTATACAGGTGTAAAAATATTTTAAACTCGGAGGCCCAGGTAGGCGGATCACAAGGTCAGGAGATCGAGACCATCCTGGCTAACACAGTGAAACCCCGTCTCTACTAAAAATACAAAAAATTAGCCGGGTGTGGCGGCGGGCACCTGTAGTCCCAGCTACTCAGGAGACTGCGGCAGGAGCATGGTGTGAACCTGGGAGGCGGAGCTTGCAGTGAGCTGAGGTCACGCCACTGCACTCCAGCCTGGGGGACAGAGCGAGACTCTGTCTCAAAAAACAAAAACAAAACAAAACAAAAGTTCAAACTCACATTTCCTTGTTATCAATATTGTGACACTTTGTAGCATACTTTACACTTGACAAACATTGTTTTCTATTTTAATATCACCCTGTGAATTGGGTAAGAAATGTCCTTGTGTCACATGGGAAGAAATATGCATCTGAGTTAAGTATCCAACCCCAAATTCTAGAGCTAACAATGAATTCAGGCAGGTGCCCGAGTTGAGCCCTGTGTAACGGGTTCATTTTCTACTGCCTGATCTGCCAGTGGCAGATCGTTCTGGGCTGGTGAGCCATGCCTCCTCTTACTGCTTGATGACACAAGGCTGTGGAGAAGAAATCAATTTTCATCAAGAAACCTTTTCATGCTGGGAGTCATGCTGGGTGTGCCCTTGATGACTGACTCACAGTTTCAGGCAAACAACCTTGTGTGTTTGTGATACTAACATCAGCCCACCCAAGAGGGCCACGCTGGTTGTAAATCCTTTGGGCATTCCTGGAAGTTTATTTGACTTACTCTTCAGGAGGCCTGAGCTGTGCCTAGACCACTGCTTCTCAACACTGGGTCTGCCCTAGAGTAACTAAAAATCTCTGAAGTTGGTTTGAGACATCAGTACTTTTGTAAACTTCCTTAGGTGACTCCAATGGGCAGCAGGGTTCAGAGCTCTTGGCTTCAGAAGGGCAGGGGTGCCTGTCTTTATGAGGTGGGACATCTCTTCCTTTTCCCCGGCCCATGACGGCATCTTCAGCCATGCCCCAATGACTCAGGCACTGGCTTCCCTACAGGAGAACTCAGAAGGCTGAGGCCACCCATGACGAGGATGTCAGCTCCCGAAAGGAACCTTATGTCTCCCTTGGCAGATACTGTCTTTTATTATTAGCAACTCCCTATTTGTGGATGGAAGTCATTTAGCTGCTTCAAGCAGCCTCCAGAGTCCATTGGCCAGGTTCCCAGGAATGTGAGATTCTGCATCTTTGAACTGCTCATGGCAGGGGGCACCTGGAGACCACAAATGCTGATTCAGGGTTGGGAAGGTACTGGCTTTAGGTGCCTGGCTTGGGAAGCATCCCTTGAAAACAGAATAGTGAAAACTGTTATTGGAAGTCGTCCTTCTGTATGTTCTCCAGAGATCGCTGGGAGACGTAGGATGATGTTCTCATCAGAGGATGATGGCAAATCAAAGGGGAAAATGCTACCTCCAACAAGGGCACTTATTTAGCACTTTCTATATCCCAGATGCTGTCTTAGGTGCTTTGCTACGTTACCTCATTTTATTCTCACAACAATCCTATAGAGCAGTTATTTCCATTATACACAGGAGGAAACTGAGGCGCAGGCAGGTACTGGTCTTACCCAAGGAGTTCGGGGTCCTGTCCACATCTGGGAGCTTTCAGAGTCCATTCTTTCCATCCGAATGTATCTCATGGTCTCAAAGGACCCCTGAATTCCCCTAGGCCAGTCCCCCCTTCTGATGCTTGTCTTCCCTACACCATCATTTAACAGTGGTGTTCAGACCTCTGCTTGCACACCTCCAGTAATGGGAGCCTCATTTCCTCCCAAAGCAGTTCACTCCACTGTTCAGACAGCACTGATGTGGGGGCTCCTTAATTCCTTATCTGAATTAAAGCAGGACATACATAGAATAAGTGAGCAAATCAGTGAATAGAATAAGTGAAAGAGTTGAGTGAACATCTATCTCCTAGTGCCTTCCACTCACTGGTCTTAATCTTACCCTTAGGACAATAAGAATAATTAAGGTTTATTGAGCAGATAGTATGTTCCAGGTACTGTGCTAAATGCTTTCCATTTATGATCTCATTTCACACCTGAGGACTCTGAAGATTAGAGAGACTAAGTGACTTGTTGAAAGTTGCAGAGATAGTGCTGGGATTAGAATCTTGGCAGTCCGACTGTGGAGGCTGATCTTAACTACTGCACTCCACACATCCTAAGTCCTAAACATACAAGCAAAATGGGAGACTGTGATTGTTCCACTACCTTTCACGTTCCAGGCCCACAGATGTTCACTGAATGGGGTTTGAGCCTTTGCTGCCCTCTCCTGTCTTTGCCTCCAAATGTTCACTTCCTTGTCCCTTCCCATCCTCTCTCCAAGGCTGGCCAGTCTGCCTGCGTCAGGGCCAGGACTTTCCTCCAGCCCAGTTTCATCCATCTGTGTCCCAGAGCCCTGTTCTCAGCAGTCCCCTAGCTCAGAAAGGGGTTCTGTGGGAGGCTGGCAGAGCATTAGGAATGCTCTTATCTGTCAGAGACCATGGACTGGGGAGCTTCCTGTGATGAGAAGGAGGCTTACAGGCATGGTGGCGGGCCCCTGTAATCCCAGCTACTTGAGAGACTGAGGCAGGAGGATTGCTTGGACCCGGGAGGTAGAGGTTGCAGTGAGCTGAGATCGCACCACTGTGCTCCAGCCTGGGCAACAGAGCAAGACTCCATCTGGGGGCAGGTGGGGGGTGGGGAGAAGGAGGCTTAGAAATGGCTTCCTGCTCATGGCTAATGATGATAATAGCAGGGGACATTTTGGGCATGTGCCATGTGTCAGCTGAGCTGTGCGCTTGAGGTGAGACCTCAGCAAGTTCCAGGCCTTCTTGACCTTGGTCTTGAGAGCCCAGGTCTGGTGACAGCGTTCGCTCTGCTGAAGGGAACAGACAGGCTGCGGCTGCCCAGTGGTTAGACCCTGGACTTTAAAATCGGGCAGGCCTGGGATCCAGTGGTAGCTCTGTTGTTCAGAACTGTGTGACCTTAGAAACATTGCCTGGCCTCTCTGGGCCTTGGCTCCTCATCTGCAAGATGGGCAGGAGAGGTTTGCTGTGTGATTAAACAATGTGACTGCTTTTTTATGCCTAGCAGAGTGCCTGGTGAGCCAGGAGAAACAGAAATGTCAGCTAGTGCTATTAGTATTCAGTTTGCCTCACCTACATGCAATTCCAGGTGGACCTCACGATTCCAATTCGGGGGGATTTTTGTGGTTTCTGCAAAAGGAGAGCTCCCTGGAGAGCTTGCTGGGTGCCCCTGACACTTGTCTTTTGCCCCCGTCCTGGGTGGATGAGGAGGATGATGGCCTTCATGAAGCTTGGTGTGTTTGTGTGTCTACCTTCTCCTAACATGCCTGAATGACTCAGTTTTTATTATTGTTTCTTTTTTTTCTTCTTTCAGAAAGGGGATGTTTGGGCTGAAGCTGAAGAAGAAGAGAAATAAGGCAGAGAAGGGGTTAATCCTAGCCAACAAGGCTGCGAAAGGTGAGGCTGGGGGTGGGGCGCTGACCACTGGGGCCTGAGAGTGTCACAGAGCGGACCCCTGCTTGGCTGAAAATGCATGTCCCTCTCAATGGGAGTGAGGGGGAGTGTGAGTGTGCTGCCCCCTGACCCTTTAGGTCTTGCCAGTCCCAGGTGTGGGCCCAAGATAACCCCCAAGGCCCTTGGTTATCTGGGCCAAACAGGTGAGTGGGGATGGAAGGGGTCCCCGTGAGAAAGCAGCAGCAGGGTTCAAACTCTGTTTCTGTTCTTATTTGTCCTGTGACCTAGGATGGGTGGCTCTGAGTCTCAGCTTCTCCTTTGTCTAATGTCATGATGTGGGTTGCTGGGCTGATCTCACACAGCTGTGGGGAGGATCAAGCAGGATTTTGAAAATAAGAGGATCGCAGCTACTGTGGGGGAGGCTTCACACACATCATCTCATTGAATCCTTCCACCATCTTCCCAGTAGGTATTGTCACCTCGGTTTTACAAATGAGTTTACAGAGAGGCAGAGAGAGTAAATAACGTGTGGAAGAGACGCTGCAGAATTTGCAAGGCCCCGTGAAAAATAAAAATGCACAGCGGTTGTTAAGAAGTTATTAAAAGTGTCAAGATGGTGACAGCAGAGCTTAAGCCAAGTGCAATGAGGTTCTTCTGAGCTTGGGGTCCCGTATGGCTGCACAGACCGCATATCCATGAAGCCAGCCGGCCCTGAGCATGGGAGGTACACAGCCAGGAAGCAACACCGTTGGGATGTAAATCCAGGCTATCTCACTTTCTGCTCTTAGAATGGGCTACTTCCTTCTCCAACAGGGCAAAGTGTTGAGTTATAGCATGAACTGCATCCGTAGAGGCCAGGCCCAACACTGGGTAGATCTTCAGTGTTTGTTGAATCAAATTGGATCAATGGTTTCCAAGTGGACAGATGGGGTGGTCCTCTGGAGACTTCTCCTGTTGCATAGCCTTGATTAAAAACCAGCTCAAGGCTAGTTTTCTGGACCATTCCTAAATCAAAATTGTACCATGGGTCTCGTTAATCTTCACCCCTCTTGTCTCCTGGGGGGCCTGCTGCACTGCCATCTACTGCAGATGTCCTGTAGCCATATGTTGTAACAACTTCACTCCTTGCCCTCAGGTAGAACCTGTCCTTATGGTAGAAAAGTATGGAAACTCATTTACACACAGGTATTGATAATGATTAAGAGCCTTGGATTGACAATGAGGGACATTGCATTTTCAGTGGGGACAAGGCTTACGGCTTAAAAGTCCCTGTTGATTCAATGGAACTGTACCAGGGAGTGGGTGGAAAAGACTTTGGGGTTATTCCTGGTGTCTTTGAAACTATAACACTGTGGTAGGCCCTGTGACACAAGGTCGAATCAGGCATAGTCCTTTCGCTCTAGGACCTTATGAAAACTAGTATTTATGACATATTTAATAGGTGTCTGCTGCTTTTTCTTCACATATATCGTTCATGACTCTTAAAAGTAGATTCTGTTGCCCCCATTTGATAACAAAGGTTCAGAGAAGGCGAGTGGTTTGCCCCAAGTCACACAGCTAGTAAGTGGAGAAGCTGGCTCCTGATCCCAGGTGAGTCTTACATCAGAGCCTGGGTTTCCTACCCCATGGGTGGCCACCCGTTAAGAGCCCTCCCTGAGAAGCTAGCTGATACCTAGGGCAGTTGACCACAAGCATTTCAGAGGAGGAGTTTGCTCCTGTGGCTCATTCTAGAGTCTGCAGCCCACAAAGCAAACAGGGCAGGGAGGAACCCGGCCCTTCCTAGAAAGCAAACAGCATCCATCCTGCTGTCCAGAGGCCAGCCCTGTGGGAGACTGAAGAAACAAAGCCCACAGAACAGAGACTTTGGTCTTGCCTTCTTGACCTGGCCTGGAAAGTTATGGCTTTTTGGGGTGAAATGTTTGGAAACTTTCTAAGTCTCCTGCTTTTTTATCTGTGTATTTTGAGGCATCGTAGTTACATCTTACATTCTTAAAATTCTCTTTACCCTACCCTAACCTAGCCATTAGTTACACAACAAATAGTTATTGGGTACCTCTCACAATCATCCATTTGCTCATTTATTCAAAATGTATTAGTGGAATGTCTAAGTGTCAGCCCTGGGCTAAATTCTGGGAATCTGATGGCAAAGACTGGATGGTCCGAGGGGAGGACAGCTCTGTGCAGGACTTTTCTATTTGCCCCTCTGGATCTATTCTCCACCCTTAGCCAGCTGCTCTCTGTCCTCTATGGGGGCATGGACCAGGTCTCTTACCCTCTGCCTTCAGGCTGGCTCTGGCCAATGGGGTGCCCCAGCAGGAGGTGTGGGAGGGAGGAGCATGAGTCAGGCTCCAGGTGACCCTGTCCCTCACCTACAGGAGGGTCACTGCTCCTCACAGGGAGGCTGACCCCACCAGACTTCCTTTCCTTCGGGGTTCCAGTAACTGCTCTCTCTCTGCTAATTTTGCTGGGTGCCTAGGAGTGGCAACAGCTTGGCTGTTGCGAGCCCCAGATGATGACAAGACCCTTTGTGGTATTCCTACACAAACATCTTTGTAAAACGTCCTCAAATCATCTTACTCTGATTATACCATCTGTTACCTATTGGGACTGTGGCTGAGGTAACTAATGGCATTGCAAGTTGAGAAAAGTCCTATTAAAAAAAAAAAAAAAAAAAAACCCAAAACAGACAGTGGGCTGCTGGGGAGTCTCTCAGTGCAGGCAGAGAAGAATTCTCTGGGGAGGTAACATTTAAGCTACAACTTCAAGGATGAGAGGAAGCCCACTGGGCGATGGGCAGGGAGGAGAGCAGTGCAGGGGGAGGGGATGCCTGTGAAAAATTCCAAGCAGCAGAGAGCTTGTGAGGTTAGATGGAACTGAAAGGGGGCCTTGTGGATAGAGCGCAGGAAGTGGGTGAGAGGGCCACGTGGGCAGGAAGCGTGGGCAGAACCAGATGGAGCAGGTCTCTAATTGCAGATTGTGTATGGACTTCAGATTTATTCTAAGTGCAATGGAAAGCCATTAAGGGGTTTTAGGAAAAGTGACACGGTCTGTTTTCTATAAGGTCATCCTGGATGCTCCATGGTGAGAGACTGAAGAGAACAAAGTAGTAACTCAATAAATTAGTGAATGAATGCTGTAGAAGAAGTTTTAGCTGACTGCCTTTCTACCTCGAGGTCTGTCTCACCCTCCAGAATGTACAGAATGTATGCCCCTACAGGGAGGTGTACGTGATTTGCTAATTCCTCCATCCTCCGCATCTAACCTAGCACCTTTTCTTGCATGTAGAAGGTGTCTTTGAATGTTCACTGGAAACTTGAAACTTGACAGCAAGGCCCAGCCTGAAGGCCCTTGCAGTCAAGGAGGGGAGCAGGTATTTTGTCTTGCTGCTTCGAGGAGCACAGCCAGGCACTGGCATTCCTTCTGGCAGCTCTGTGGTGTTGGGCTTGTCTTTATTTCCTGAGTGAAAGGGTAATAAAAGCAGACTTCCATGCATGCAGAGATCCTCTCTGTAGCTACTGAGCACCTACAAGGCCTGGTCTATGTGCATGAGCTCCCTGGACATGGCTGTGTTTCTTCGGATGCAGTACTGTTGTGTGTGGTTTGCTGTTTAAAATCAGAGAACCAACATGCATCAAAGCTGGAAGGTACCTTGGAAAGTATTAAATGGATGGGTTTGAAAGGTGAGTCCCCTGGATCCCTGGGATTCTGAACCATGGCTTCAGGAGTGTCTGAAGGTGGTGGCTGTGAGAGTCTGCAGGAAGCCCCTCCATGGAACATAAAACAGTGTGATATAAACAGGCTTGTGTTATATACTGAAGTTCCATATCAAGTTACATTTATAAAAGGATTCCGTTGCTTTAACAAAATTTAAAACCACTTTTCTTGCCTAATTCTTTTGTTTTATGGACAAGGAAAAAAAAATGCCAAGAAATTCTGGGTGACTTGTTTAAGTCATGCAACTGGGAATCCATAGACTTGAATGTCTACCATGGACCCTGTGTAAAGCTAGGGGCTTCATACAGATTGTTTAATCTTCCTGACAAACCCGTGGGGGTAAATGATGTTAACCTTGCCTTGTTTTACAAATGAGGAAAACGGGGCTGAGAGAAGTAACTCCTTCAAATCATAGAACTAGAAAGTGGAAGGACTGGAATTTGAACCCAAATCTTTTGGATTCAGGTCTTTGAACCACATCATGCAGAGTCTCTCGGTTTATCAGGAAGGCTCAGCCACTCTGGTTTTTGCCGAAAGTCTGGTTGAGAAGCGGTTCTCAGGCTTTACTGTACATCTAGGATTACCTGGGGAATTTCAACAATCTCGAGCAACATTCCAGATGAATTAAATTAGAATCTAGGGTGGAGAGGAAAAGATTCTAAGGAATATGTTTATTATCTGTTCATTTAAGTTTCCTAATGCGTGTGTATTGTTTCCTAGGGCTTCCTAGGAAACTGATCCTTCCTAGACTAGTGTGTCACAAGCTACCACTAACTCAGTAACTTAGAAGAAGACAGATGTGTTCTCTCAGTTATGGAGGTCAGATGCTGGAAATCAGTATCACTGGGCCAAAATCACAGGCCTCACTCCTTCCAGAGAATCTGTTGGTCGCCAATTCTAGCTTCTGGTTGTGGCAGCATCTGTCTAATCTCTGCCTCCATGGTCACATTGCCACCTTTTTTTTTTTTTTTTTTTTTTGGTCTATGCGAAATCTCCCTTAAGGATACAGGTGACTGCAATTAGGGTTCACCTGGATCACTTCATCTCAAAACTCTTAATGTAATCACATCAGCAAATACCTTTTTTCTAAACAAGGTAACATTTACAGGCTTCAGAGATTAGGGCTGGCCATCTTTTCAGAATATCACACGTTGCTACTCAAAATTGACCTGCAGACGGCAGGAATATTATTACCTCGTCTGGCATCTAGCTGTTAGAAATGCAGAATTTATCCGGGCATGGTAGCTCACGCCTGTGATCCCAGCACTTTGGGAGGCTAAGGTGGGATATGTGCTTGCACCCAGGAGTTTGAGACAGCCTGTGCAACATAGAGAGACCCCCTCGTCTCTACAAAAAAATATTAACAAGAAAAAATTCACCGGGTGTGATGGAGTGTGCCTGTAGTCCCAGCTACACAGGAGGCTGAGATGGGAGGGTCCTTGAGCCTAAAAATTCAAAACTGCCGTGAGCTGAGATCTTGCCACTGCATTCCAGCTCCAGCCTGGGAGACTGAGTAAAGACCCTGTCTCCAAAAAAATTAAAATAAGTAACGTAGAATCTTGGGCCCCACTCAGACCTACTGAATCAGAATCTGCATTTTAGCAGCTTCCTAGATGATGCTCATGCACATCAGATTTTGCTAATGAGGCTCAGAGAATAAATGATGCATCTGAAGTTCCACTGCGGCAAGGTCATGACTTGAAACATGTCTTTTGTTAACTTAAACCATACAATTTATAAATTTAGAAAGTAGACTATATTTTTTATGAAGGGTTACAGCCTGCCAGGCGCCCATGTTGATGGTCTGGGAAGCATAGCCTCCCACAGAGTGCAGAGACAGACACTTCAAGAAAGGGAAGAGTAAGACAGGAATTCAAACTGAAAGGGTTGGCCAGATATAAATATTTACAGGTTACAGGAGGAGCTATGAATATTCATGAAGGTGGTCTTGATGCATGTGTACTAAACACACGTGCATGTTATATATGACCAATATTTACCTTGGGGTGGAGACTTAATATTTAAATGTATTAGAATTAGGCCCTATATGTAAAAAGATCTTTTTAAGAAACAAAAGCACTCAAGTGTGCAGACTCTTTAAACAGCCAGAACCAGTCTATGATCTGTGGGTTTTTGTTTTGTTTTGTTCTTCGAGACGGAATCTCGGAGTCTCCTTCTGTCTCCCCAGGCTGGAGGGCAGTGGCGCAACGTGGGCTCACTGCAACCTCCACCTACCAGGTTCAAGCGATTCTTTTGCCTCAGCCTCCTGAGTAGCTGGGACTACAGGCACACACCACCACGCCCAGCTAATTTTTGTATTTTTAGTAGAGATGGGGTTTCACCATGTTGGCCAGGATGGTCTCGATCTCTTGACCTCATGATTTGCCTGCCTCGGCCTTCCAAAGTGCTGGGATTACAGGTGTGAGCCACTGTGCCCGGCCCGTTCCTGGCTAATTTTTGTATTTTTAGTAGAGATGGGGTTTCACCATGTTGGCCAGGCTGGTCTCGATCTCTTGACCTCATGATTTGCCTGCCTCGGCCTTCCAAAGTGCTGGGATTACAGGTGTGAGCCCCCCTGCCCCGCCCGGTTTTTTTTTTTTTTTTTTTAAGTGTAGGTGTGCATGACTTAACCTTTGCCTGTCATGACTTTAGGTCCTGTTTGTAATTTGGTATCTTATTGCCACAAAGAGTCCATTTTGTCAGTCTTATGATCTCTATTTCAACATTAATGCTGGTCAGTTGTTGTGTCTAAACCACAAAAAGGAAGTATAACGAGGTATGCCTGACCTCCTGTCTCATCATTGCCAAAAACTCAGGGTTTTTGTTTTGTGTTTTTTTCTTTTTCTTTTTTTTTTGTTTTTTTTGTTTTGTTTTTTGAGATGGAGTTTCGCTCTTTTGCCCAGGCTAGAGTGAAGTGGTGTGATCTCAGCTCACTGCAACATTCACCCCTCTCAGTTTAAGCGATTCTCCTCCCTTAGCCTCCCAAGTAGCTAGAATTACAGCGTCCGCCACCGTGCCTGGCTAATTTTTGTATTTTTAGTAGAGATGGGGTTTCACCATGTTGGCCAGGCTGGTCTTGAACTCTTGTCCTCAGGTGATCCACTTGCCTCAGCTTCCCAAAGTGCTGGGATTACAGGCGTGAGCCACCACACCTGGCCAAAAACTCAGTTTTTAAGATTTTTCTGGGGTCCCCTTGGGTCGGGGGGGTGGTTCTTAGGATTTTATTTTTAGTTTACACTTTAGATTCATAATCTGATTTTTCTTTTCACAATCCCATCCACATAAATCTGTTCTTTTTTGGAAACAGAAGATGCATAAGTTTTAGAAAAATGAAGGATGTATCTGGCATTTCTGCCAAAAAGATGTTAAGTTTTATGCTGGTAGAGTCTGCCTTCTAGTCTCCTTGTACTACTTATGGTGCCTGCCACCGGCTGGCATAAGATAGAGGCTCGATTGCCACCATGTGTCAATTTCACAGGATTTTCTTCCTTTGTTTTCTTCTACAGATAGTCAAGGTGACACTGAAGCGCCACAGGAGGAGACTTCTCACCAGGAAGGACCAAGAGGAGATTTGGTCCATGATGGTGCTTCTATCTTTCCTGTCCCCTCAGCTCCTCCAAAGAGAAGGTACAGTATGGATGCAGGTGGTCAACACACATTTGCTGAACATCTCCTATGTGCCAATCACCTCTGCAGGTGCTAGGAGAAGAGAGGAGAGTAAGACATAGTCACTCTCTACAGGCAGGCAAAGTCTAAGGCAGGAAGACTGTGTCAGCTCAGTTTTCTCTATGGCAGTGCTGGCCATAGAGGGGCTGGCCATAGAAGGCTGATACTGTTCAGCCTTCATCAGGCCAGGATCATGGTTCTACAAGCTTCTGGTCTTAAATCTCCTGAGTGAAGTTGCTCATGTTGCTCACAGTTCAGGAATGACAGCAGGAGCTGTCTCTTACCTGCTCTCTGATTCATCAAGGTGCTCATTATCTTAGTTTCTTGTCTGTCTCAAATCAGAAGGTGGTTCTTATGCTACCCAACAAAAAGTCAAAACAAGCTGGCCTTCTGCATGCATTTTGCTGTATCAGTTAGCAATGATGTGTAACAAATAGCCCCCAGATCTATGGCTTAATATAATAAGCATTTATTATTGCTAATGAATTAGTTGGATAGTTTTGCTGATCCCAGATAGTTGCAGATGCATCATTCATGTTTCTGTAGTCATTTGGCAGCTCTGCTGACTAGTTTAGGAGTTGGTTGGTGGTAGCCTGGCCTGGTACTGCTTCAGCTGAGACCGGCTGTCCTCTGCATGATACCAGATCCTCCATCAGGCTGGTCTGAACTTGTTCCAATGGTAGCAATGGCAGGGTTCTAAGAGAGTGGAAATACAGAAGGTCTCTTGAGGTGTAGGCTTGGAACTGGCAAAAGTCATTTCTGCTGCCTTCTGTTGACCAATACAACTTTCTAGCCCAGCCCACATAAGAGTAGGAAGAGACTAAAAGTTACAGGGCAACAAGTTTGGATACAGAGAAGCCAGTGACTGGGGCTAACAATGCTTTCAGTCTACCGTATTTGTTTATGTCAGTATCTCACTTGTGATAATCCCTCATACCCTTCCCTTTCTTTTCCACTCAAAGTTGTTACTATCAATAAAGCAAATTAGTGCTTCCCCATGTGGCTGATCCTGAGTTGTTGTTCCTGGGTTGTGACAGGATGGCAGGGTGCAAATATATGGGTTAGAGGGCAGAGGGAATTAGAGAAGGTGGTAACTCAGAAGTTGACACTCAAAAGAAGACATGAAATGTGTACACACCTACTCACTGCAACATCTCCTTCCTTCCTTTGATGCACCCTGACAACCACCACCCCTCTACCGTAGTCTCTGAATAGGGATTTCAATCATTTTTTAATACTCAAGGCATTTCTTCCCATTCAGTTCACCAGGTGATAGCATTTAGTGGAGGAAGGCAGGAGAAAGAGAAGTAAGGAATAACAGCCTTTTTCTTTTTCCTTGGTCAGAACATTCTCCAGCAATTGAAATTCTATCCACCCACCAATGCTCAATTCAAATCCAGCCTCTGCAGTGAAATCTTTGTTGTGTACCCTGGTCCTCAAGAATTTTTTCTCAACAGCTCTTCTGTCATATTTTCTTTACCCTATGATACATTTTACACTTGCCTACTAGTTCTTTTTTAATATACTTCTGTCTTCTCTCCCATGGATGATAGATTGTTACTTCTCAAGGACCAGGAAGATGGCTTATTCATTTCTGTTTTTCCCCTGAATCTAGCACTGGACTTTCACATAATAAATAACCAGTACAAATTTGCCTCCTTATTGATGAACCAGTTAAATGATATTTACTCTTTCTTACTTGCATTGTCTCCTTGAGTCCTCAGAGTAACCCTATGTGGTAGGAATTCTTATTTTTACTTTCAGTTGCAGAAATTAAAACTAAAGTCAAAAATTGGGGAGAACACATATTCTAACTCAGATCAGTCTGACTCCAATACCCTGATATTTTTACTAACTTAATCTGTTCTCTATTGAACTCAGTTATAATCAGAAATGGGATAAAGTCCAATGCAACATGGTATTGTTAGTAACCAAGGGGACAAAATGCAACAGGAACTCAAGCTCAGTTCATTTCCCACTGATTTCAGCTTCTATGACAACAGGAATTCTTCATCTCTTTCTGTTGTTATCCATCTCTAAATGCCCAGGTGTTGCACATCTGTTTTCAATTACTTGTGACAGTCCAGATAAATGAAATCCCCTGGAATGTGAAAGCTCATGGAGATGGTATCTTTAGTTATTCCTTTCAATTTTTTCCTTTACCAATTCTTTCAAAAGCAATTATGATTATATCTATTAGACATGGCAGAGTGGTCTGTGTATGGAATCAAGCAGGAGACTGGGAGTTCCTTATTTAGACCCAGCTCTGCCACTGATTTGCTGAGGCATCTCAGTTTCTCATTTAAAAATTTTAAAAAATACTGATAATCATATAAAAAGGACTGACATTTATTCTTGCCAGGTACTGTGTTAAACCTTTATATGCATTATATCATTTAATTCTAGCAATCATCTCAGAAATGCTATTATAAGCCCCATTTTTAGGATGAAAAAACTCAGAGGTCAAGTCATTGGTCTGCTTATACTTATCTCCCCCAGAGATGTAGAGAGAATATGTAATAATATTAAATGAAAGGACTTAGAAATACTGGGGAGAATATTATCATGACTTACGGATATTCTTCCTTGATGAAACAAATATATTAAGCTTTCTTTTAATAGATCAAAACTGTTGACTAAGATCCATGATGGGGAGGTCAGATCCCAAAATTATCAGGTAAGTGACTGGCTTTTCCTGCCCAGCCTCCCCCAGTGCTTCCTGTGTGCATGGATGGCAATGTCCGGAATGGTGTCCACACTGCTTTGTGTTGCAGATTGCCATAACCATCACTGAGGCTCGCCAGCTGGTGGGTGAGAACATTGACCCAGTTGTGACCATTGAGATTGGGGATGAGAAGAAGCAAAGCACAGTGAAGGAAGGAACCAACAGCCCATTTTATAATGAAGTAAGTCATGGAGGTCACTCACAGCCTTTGCACTAAGATTCTCTTCACCACCATTCTGCAGGATCCTTCAGTCACACAGAAGAGCTGTGTCCCTCCTGCCTCCCTCCCAGGCCCCCAGTTAAGCCCATGGCAAACTCACTGATTCTCCTTACAAACACAGCGCCCTAAAGCTTTTCACGAAAAGGTCATGGAAAAGAGAGGCAAGGAATTCCTCCTGATTTTAAATTCATTGCTGTTTTCAACACACGTTTTCTTATCAGCTTATTTTCATCCATTATAAGCCCTGGGTTTATAGCTAATAAATTGATTGAATATAAGTTAGGGAGAAGATACATATTCTTTTTCCTGGCAGAGGCATTGGAAACTTAATTATTGTTTTTGAAACAGGCATACTGCTTTGCAAAGTAAAAGTTACATTTTTCTAAGCTGTGCAGAAATTGTAAAGGAAAATCTCAGAGAGGTTTCTAAATATCATACATGCTAAATTCTCCTTTTAAAATAAAAATATTACGTGGTGAAAAAAATATGGTAAAAGAGACAAAAAGTATAACATGACATAGAGTAATGTGTTTCCCTCTGATCTTTGATCCTCAATCCCCTAGTCCTCTCCCTGGAAGCATTCTTTCTCACTAGGAATTTGTGTATCCTTCCAGAGATACTTCAAGCAAGTACCAGAATACAAGGAAGTATTGTACCCAAATGGTAGCATTCTATACACACTGTTTTGGACTCTTCAGAAAACAAAGTATCTTGAAAATAAAACCCTATGGGGAGGTACAGCTCATCCCCATTTTGCCTTCCTAGCTGAAGAGTTTTTCATTGCCTTGATATACCATAATATACTAAACCAGTCAGTCTTTCATGAATGAATATGAAATGCTTTTAACCTTTTGCTACTACTTACAATAGTATATAACTGGGTCACAAGGTATATGCATTTAAAATTTCCATGTCGCCAATTGCCTTCCAAAGAGGTAACAATTTATACTCAAATGAACAGTGCACAGGACAGGAGCATTTGCTTACCTGTAGGCACTTTGACACAATGAATTATTTCAAAAAATGCAGTACATTCTTAATTCTTATTATCTTGGATGGACACAGTGGCTCACACCAGCACTTTGGGAGGCCGAGGCAGTCGGATCACGAGGTCAGGAGTTCAAGACCAGCCTGACCAACATGGTGAAACCCCGTCTCTACTAAAAATACAAAAATTAGCTGCGCGTGGTGGTACACACCTGTAATTCCATCTACTCAGGAGGCTGAGGCAGGAGAATTGCTTGAACCTGGGATGCAGAGGTTGCAGTGAGCCGAGATTATGCCACTGAACTCCAGCCTGGGCAACAGAACGAGACTCTGTCTTAAAAAAAAAAAAATCTTAATGGGAGTGGTCATTTGAAAGGAAGGCAGGGAGAGTATGGGTAATGAAATCAACAGAAAATACCCAAATCCCATTGGAGCTAATGACTCCTTTCCTCTTCATCATTTCTGCCTCCAAGCCTTTGACTATAAGTGAAATGTCAGTAGATTTTCCCTTCTTGTTACACTCTCTACCCCTAGAAGAGCTTTTGGCATGGATGTAATATGAGATAATATATGAAAATGCTTTAAAACTGCAAAGTTCTACAGATTTATTAATTATAATAATTATGCATCCAAGTCCTGGATCTAAATGACATTAAACTGGGCCCAAGTATAACCAGTAGAAAATCATGTAGAAACACAAAAGTTGATCTAAAAACCTTTGTTACAACTCTTGACCTAAATACTCAAGCCAAAAGTTTATCAGATGCTGAAGGAACCCATTAGTTGGAGCTGGGGAATATTTCCCAGCCAGAGGAATATGTGTTGACCTGGAGGTCTCGGAAGCCTATGTGAGGTAGTTGAGTCTGAAACATGAATCCCACCAGAAGGTAATAAATATTGCAACTCATTTGTCCATCCAAAGGAATCCACAGCATCTGGTGTATTCAGAGAATGAAGAATGTTGTGTAAGTGAATTTTCCACATAAAATTTGAACACCAGAACTCCGAAAAAGTTTAAGCATGTATATGAGAAATTTCCTGAAATGTTTTATGTATTGTCTTGTCTTCTTAAACAGAAGACACTGAACAGAATGGAATCTTTGGTTGATCTCTAAGGACCACCATTTTGTGGATCTCTTATAATGTATGACGACATTTTTCGGTTTCTACATTTTACTTTTTCTGTTCTGCCCTTTGAAAGCAGGCCATCAGCACTTGGTCAGTTCCTCCTTTCCTACTGTGGCTGTGTCCACCTCTAAGGGGCCATTCCTCCACTCTACAGCTCAAAAAAGAAAATCCAGGAAACAGCTTACCAGGCCTGCCTTCCTGGTCCCCCTCATTTCCCAGAACACACAAACCAGGACAAAACACCACTTCAGTTTTCTGTATCTTTTAATTGTACAACCTCGAGTTTGGGAGGATCTTGACTCAAGAGTCAGATGGTGAAGTATCTAGTACTTGATCCTCTTGTGTGATAATGTCAAGAGAAGTAAGGTTTGGTCCCAGACCCAACAATAACTAGCAATAGGAACCTGGGTAGCATCTTTCAAATTCTTTAGTCTTCAGTCTTCTTATCTGTAGAACATGGGGCTGGTCTAGATAATTTCTCCAACTCCAAAATTCAATCATGTTATTAATATTAAAAATCCTCATGTCCATAGTTTTTTTGTATTCTCTCCCTGGTAAATCCTGGTAATTTCATAGGGATGTTTGAAACTGAAAAATCCTGGGAAAAGTAGATTTTAGTCAAGTCCACTCCAACTTAAAGCCATACTGAAATACCATTTTCACTCATAATTATAACCAAAAAAATGAGCTGACACTATCAAGGGTTGGTAAGATTATAGAGAGATGGCTATTTTCATATGCTGCCAGTGGGAATATAAAATTCCCATTTGGGAAACAAATTTATATTATCTATTCAAAAGTTACATGCACTTCATGTATGATCCAACAATTCCACTTCTCATGTTCATTTTAGAGGATTACTCACACATATCCTGCCCAAGAATGTGATTGATGGCATTCGTTTCATTCAAGACCAGCCTGGGCATCATAGTGAGACACTGTCTCTACAAAAAATTCAAAAAAATAAAAAAATTAGCCAGGTGTGGTGGTATAGGCCTGTAGTCCCAGCTACTCAGGAGGCTGAGGCAGGAGGATTACTTGAGCCCTGGGAGGTTGAGGCTGCAGTGAGCCATATTGTGCCACTGCACTCCAGCCTAGCTGATAGAACAAAACCCTGTCTCAAAAAAAAAAGAAATTGACAATCAATTGATGGTGTATATTCATGCAGCAGTTAGTTAGAATGACAAAGATCTAAATCCACTCCAAGAACATGATTCTTAGGTGCAAGCCTGGGGTTGATGGACAGAATGAACTCTTTGTTTTGCAGTACTTTGTCTTCGACTTCATTGGGCCCCAAGTGCATCTTTTTGACAAGATCATCAAAATCTCAGTAAGTATAGCATTGGTGGTGATAGTTGCGGAGAGGTGGGAGAGATTCTGGGCATTGGGGACTCTCTGGGACAACTCAGCATACTTAGAGGGGAATAGATTCAGGAAGGCAAGTGTCAGTTGGCAAGTTTGTAACCAACAGGCAGAACTTGAAATCACCAGTATGGAGGAGTCTGGGAAGAAAAACCACCTCAAGAAGATCTATGCTTCTTGGAAGTAAGTGGTAAGCTACTGTAAAGCTATTACTGACTGAATCGTGTAGCTTACTAGTGTGGGAATGTGAGACACGTGCTTCAAGTGACATCTTAAGGCATTGCCAGTTTTGGTTGTTTTTTTTAAATCAAACAAATGTTGGTGTTTCTCTCTTGGGCTGGTATCTACACTAATGATCATTAATCATATCTCCTCCTCCTCCTATTTGGGTAATGAATAAAGAAATAGGAACAAGAATCAGGAAAAAGTATCAGTCTCATCAATGGTAATGCTGGATCAGAGGATGTGATTTGGACTAAATGGTGGCCATTGGGATTTTCAAAAGTTGCCTCTGAGTGTAGACCTCAGGACCTGCCCTTGGGAAATTGAGTCTGCTGCATAGACTCTTCCTCAGCCCTGCCAGGGGAAGTGCAGAGGCAGAGCTTCCTGCTTTAAGGGCCCAATCCAACTTTGCCCACCACACGGAGGACAGAAATGGGAAGGGGAAGTGCCCATATTGAAATCAGACTGATCCAAATGAGAGAGAAGTCAGGCCAAATGGAATTGTTACAGACTTTGTACCATTCAGCAAAGGGACAGAGACCAATGAATGACAGACTGCATGTATCTTACCAGCCTGAGAGATCACCACAGCTTCTCCCAAGGTGGGGAAGGATGGCTGGAGAATAAGTTTCTCTCTCCCAAACAGTTATAAAAGGACGCAATTCCTACTTCGTGTGTCAGTGTAATAGTGGAATTATGACATTACCCTTCCCAGGAGACTTGAAGAATGTGACTCTTGAAGAATGAGAAGTCACCCAGAGCCAAACAATCTTAAGGTTTGAATTTCAGGCATGGTGACAAGTGGTGCAGGTGATATTTCAGGACCTGGGACAATGCCCAGGACTTTGTTCCATTGCTCAGGCAACCACCTGTTTGTGGAATCAGCTCCATAGGAGGCTTCTAAGGACTGTCTGATGAACAGTTAATCACTAGATTTTTATATTGTGCCATAGACTAGGGTCAGGACTGTTTGTGGGACATGTGGACTTCTAGAGAAGTCCAGAATGGTCAAAGCTACTATTGCCTATCTCTGTTTCTCTAACTTGGAAGAAGAGAAGACTTTAGTGTCCCTAAAAGACTCTTAGAGACAAAAGATTATAAAATAAAATCTTCCCTTGAGAGGGGAATGTTTAACATAACTTTTCTGTTAGTCCATGAACTGAAAATCAGTATGCCCAGAATATATACGACACGGGAAAAGTAGTGGGGGAGTGCTGTAAACAGATGCTATTGGGACAGCCAGCCTGTAACACACCCGTGGTGTTACCAAAGACAGTCCTCCCTTCTCAGTGGCCAAGGAATGCAGGGCTCCCAGTACTCTGCGTGTGAGATGTCCCCAGAGTCCTGGTGATTTAACACTTGACCACACCAGGATTGCCTGGTACTCGACCACTGGATGGATGACTTTAAGAGGCGTCCTGTGCTATTTTAAGATTTGTTTGGGGCTCTTGCATTTCACCTTGCCCACAGGGACTCTCAACCTGAGAACAGAACTTGAAACTGCCTTGTGTTCTTTCTCAGGCCTTTGGGAAAACACGTGAGCAACTGGAAGCATGGTGGGTTTTGGAGTGAGCATTATGTGAACGTCCTTCAGTAGCTCCTCTACTTGAGCCAGGCTGCCTGTGCTTCACCTTCGTTCTCTGACACCTGTGGAAAGTTTAGGTTAGGGAGAGAGAGTGGAAAGAGAAATAAGGAGGGCTGTCATTTCTTGAGGTCAACTAAATTTCTTTTGCTTCAGCAAAAAGGAGCTGTTAGGAGCTGCAAAAGCCAACCGTTCATCTGTCATTCAATTAGTCAATAATTCACGAATTCGCTGAATGTTTATTGAATATCTGCTGTGAACAAGGCCATGTGATGGGTGAATGACAGGAGGAAACTGTCCTTGACTTGAGGAACTTATAGGATTTTATAGTTATAAGGAAGCTCAGAGGACATCTTGTATAACTTCCAACTGGTGCAAGAATCCTTCCTTTCCTTTACTACATGGAGTTCTTGGGGCCTAACTTGACTATTTCCAGTGTTAGGGAGGTCGATACCTCTAGGAAAGCTCATTCCATTGCTGGGAAGTTCTGACAGTTATAAACATTGTTCTTACATTGAACGGAAATCTCTCATTCTGTTATTTGGGAACCGTAGAGGGGAACTTACTCTCTCTTCTGCATGACAGCATTTATATGATTTAAAGACACTTCAGTTGCCATTGCCCTTTCTCCACACCTGTCAGTTTTCTCTTTTACGGGGGAAAGATTGAACTTTTCTCCTGGTTCTTCAGCAGTTTCTCATATGTTGTGGCTTCTCAATCTGGCACCAGCTCTGAACCTTCCTTTAGAACTTCCTCATCTTGAGAGCATTAGCATGAAAATGAGTGACTGTAACCAAGCCAGGCCCTCTGCTGGCCCTGATCAGATGGAATATTGAGGGTGATCACCTCCTTTGTTCTCACTGTTGTACATGCCCAAAATGATTCAAGGCGATATGTGATGACTTCTCTGAGAAAGTTGTGAGCAAAGTTGAAGGAGTTTAAGGGAGAAAAGGGACACTTTTGGTTTGGGGGTACTGCATGGCGGAGGTGACATACGTTCTAGGTATTGAAAGATAGGGAAAGTTTCAACAGGAAGAGATGGATATTGAAGGGTGAGCTGTACTCAGGTTCATTTTGGTTAAAAGAAGCTCACAGGCACTGAGAGTTGTCAGGCGTTCTTCTATGGAAGATCAGCTAAAATCCTGCTAAGGGCAAGAGGTGAGGGTGAGAGGCTTCTGAAGGTCCTTTCCAGCCTTGTGGTTTGATGGCCAGACTCCACTGTGCTCCAGACAGGGTCAAAGCTAGACAAGGGTCAAGCCTCTTACCCTCAAGGTAAATCTGCCATACTGCCTACTCCATCTCTCCTCAGGTCTTTCACCACAAGCTGATAGGAAGTGTACTGATTGGCTCTTTCAAAGTAGACCTGGGGACCGTGTACAACCAACCTGGTAAGAAAGCATCACCTCCCCATCTCTCTCTTACTTGTCTTTGGTTTACAGCACCTGGAGGTCATCTCATTCATTCACTCACCTGTGTGACCATTCATTCAATAACACTGAGCACCAGTTATACAAAGTTGAATGAGACATGACTCTTGCCCTCAAATGTTTTACAGTCTAATGATACAATTATTTTATATATCTACTTCTGGGGAGTTTTTTTTTTTCACACAAATTCTGTGCAATTGAGATATGGACAGGAGAATATGGAATATAGGAGCTAAGAATGCAGACTCTGGAGTCAGATTGCCTGGGTTCAAATCCCACTCTATTTCCTAGCTGTGCAACCTTGGGCAAATGACTTAACTTCTCTGGGCCTCAGTGTCCTCATCTGTAGAAATGAGGATAACTTCCTTCCTTCCTAGGTTTGTTGGAGGATTAAGTTAATATACACAAAATGCTTAGTAAAGAGTCTCACACATAATAATGACTACAGCATTTTGTATCCTTATACAAAAGATTTGCTGTAATTATTATTATCCCTGATTTGTAGGAAGGAGAAACTCAGAGAAGCAATGTAATTTGTTCAAGGTCAAGAGGAAATAAGTAACAGAGCCAGCACATATCTTTTTATGAAAGGCCCCCTATCTTCAACAGGGATTCCAACTCCCGTGACTGCGGCGGCCAGACGGGGAGCATAGCTGTGTGCAGCAGCCTGAGCGTGAGGCATAAAGGAACAGTGGAGTCTGGGAAAGGAGACAGGAGGGCTTGTGCTCTATATACAAGGGCAGTGGCTGCTCAGCGCCTTTGGTATTTACTGTCATGTAGAAATGTGATGTCAGTGGCCGGGTGCAGTGGCTCACACCTATAATCCTAGCACTTTGGGAGGTCGAGGCGGGTGGATCACTTGAGGTCAGGAGTTTGAGACCAGCCTGGCCAATATGGTGAAATCCCATCTCTACTAAAGATACAAAAATTAGCTGGGCATGGTCGTGCACACCTGTAGTCCCAGCTACTTGGCAGGCTGAGGCAGGAGAATGGCTTGAACAAGGGAGGCAGAGGTTGCAGTGAGCCAAGATCATGCCATGCTCTCCAGCCTGGGCATTGCAGCGAGACTCTGTCTCAAAAAATAAATAAATAAATAAAAGAAATAAACGTGAAGCCAGTATTGCCAGAACTTACCATTTTTAAAGAAAAGCCAGAAGTCTAGATTATGTAAGCCATCTTGGAAGTTTTGATTTACAGTGAGGCCAAACAAAAAGACCTAGGAGCCACATTTACATCCTGTGGGTAAATAATATGTATGTGACTTCTACACTTCATTAATGCCCCCCATCCCATCAAAGATGGAACCTTGTCTCGGTGATTTCCACTAGGTCAATGGCTTCCCAAGAATCTATGGTAAATTGGGGGAAAAGATGGAGAACTAGTGGGAAGCAAAGGGAGAGAAGGGAAAGGAAGAGGGAAGCAGCATGAGGTTTGGAAATAACTGAGATGATTTACCACCCAGAGCAACAGAAGGAGGAGAGCCTGGGGGCCCTTGGCACATGGGAGAGAAAGGGGTGGGGCTGCTGGGCCCATCTGTGAAGGATGTGAGCTGTCAGGGTGCTTTCACAGGTCATCAGTTCTGCGACAAGTGGGCCTTGCTCACAGACCCTGGTGACATCAGGACTGGCACCAAGGGATACCTGAAATGTGACATCAGCGTGATGGGGAAAGGCGACGTCTTGAAGACCAGCCCTAAAACTTCTGACACCGAGGAGCAAATAGAAAAGTAAGACAGGTCCATCCAGGGCTGTGCATAGAAATGACATGTCCAGTTTTAATCTCTTTCCCCTCCTTCACCCCTTTTCTTATGGGTACATGAGAACCGTGCTTGTCCTCAGCTTGGCCACCTGGGATTCTGCTCTACCAGGCACCAAGGTGTGTCTTATTAAGGTATGACTCTCCTTCGGGAGGTCAGGTTCTAGGACAGGAACTGTCTGCCTGCCTATCATAACCCATAATAGGCAAGCTATTCCTAAGCTTATCCAATTTTTCTGAATGTAACTGAATGTTCTTTAAAGGAATTATAATTTCAATCACTGGTTTGTGATGTGGGAAGACTTCAATGCACCTCTTTTAAGGTTCAGAGTGGGAGACAGTATTTATCCTATCATCCTAGGACCTGAATGAGTTTGCGTTTGCTCTATTCATTCCGTTCTCTGTCATTTACACTAGAAAGAAAATTTCAGCAATGAATCTTAACTCTCTTCAGATTTTTCTTATATTGGGATCTATCTTTCTGCCTCCAAATTGCGGCTGTCTTTTCTCTCTGTTTCTTCAATTGAGAGAGCTTTTCATTTGTTTTTGTCTCCCTCTAAGGAACCTTTTGATCCCCAATGGGTTTCCATCAGAGAGACCCTGGGCCAGATTCTATGTGAGACTCTACAAAGCAGAAGGGTTGCCCAAAATGAATTCAAGCATCATGGCGAACGTCACCAAGGCATTTGTGGGTGACAGTAAGGACCTGGTGGATCCCTTTGTGGAGGTCTCCTTTGCTGGGCAGATGGTGAGGAACCATTGTCACTAACGCTGCCTGGCCTGGGCCAGGGCCCTGCTCTCTATCCAAGATATGTTTAATCAAATCAAATTAAATAAAAATTAGGAAGTGCCTTGAAAGCAAAAACTTGTCACTAAAAGGCAATGAGGCCAGGCGCAGTGGCTCACACCTGTAATCCCAGCACTTTGGGAGGCTGAGGCAGGTGAATCACTTGAGGCCAGGAGCCCAAGAGCAGCCTGGCCAACATGGTGAAACCCTGTCTCAACTGAAAACACACAAAAAATTATCTGGGCGTGGTGGTGCATGCCTGTAATCCCAGCTACTGGGTGGCTAAGGCATAAGAATTGCTTGAACTTGAGAGGCGGAGGTTGCAGTAGGCAGATATTGTACCACTGCACTCCAGCCTGGGCGACAGAGCAAGGCTCTGTCTTTAAAAAAAAAAAAAAAAAAAAAGGAAACGGGATGTGGCAGGGAAATAGGTGGGCGTTACCCACTCACTCTTCACTGGAGAAAATGGAAAGGAGCTATGGGTGGATTGTGGTTTAGGAACCAGGCAGACAGGCATCCTTCCTCACCCCTGGCTGCTTCTCTGAGCTATTCAGTCCCCAGGTCCTGTAGAATTTCCACCCACCTCCTGACCTGTTCCACAATCTCCCCAGGTAGTCCTTGTCCTATGTAAGCCTGGACATCACTTTTCCCTGCTCAGAAGCCATTGAAAGTATCAGGGTCTGGGTACGTGGTCAGAGATTAACTATGGTTGGCTGGATTTTGAAGCTTCAACTGACACACATGTTGTCTCTGCCATTAAAATACAGACCTACCCTGATTGTCTCCCCTTGGCGGGAGTGAATGCTGAAATATTTTTGACTTGGGCTGAACTTGGAGATCATATAAGACATTACATCCATTTTATGACAAGAAACTGAGGTCCAGACTGGAAAAGTGATTCACACAAGGTCATACTTCTACAAAATATGAGCTCACAGTCTAACTACATCCACTGCATTCCTGGAGATGCACAGAACTCCCATTTGTAATATGGGTGCTAGTTTCACCCCAACCCCAGTATGCTGATCCGAACTCCCTGAGGGCTGTCACTTGCCTTTGTCCCAGGTACCTGGCATGGTGTCCGGCACAGAGCAGGTCATCAGTCATGTTCGCTGAGTGTAACTGATTTTCGTGGGTGTCAGAAGCAGGTTCATTATCTTTGAAAACTTACTTTGTATTTCCAACTGGCTTGAAGAGTTTTCTGTAGTCGGTCACTCCCTTCCATGACTCATGTCCTCCTGGCTGTGTTTTTAGGGGCGAACCACAGTGCAAAAGAACTGTGCTGATCCTGTGTGGCATGAACAGGTGATCTTCAAGGAAATGTTCCCTCCCTTGTGTCGGAGGGTGAAAATCCAGGTGTGGGATGAAGGCAGCATGAATGATGTAGCACTGGCAACCCATTTCATTGACCTGAAGAAAATCTCCAATGAACAGGATGGAGACAAAGGTAAAGTCCCACCCATCTGACTTGAAAATGTCTCAAAATACTTGCTTTAGAGCCCTCATCTTTAAAAGGGGTGGGCTAGAGCAGTGGTCCCCAGCCTTTTTGGCACCACGGACCAGTTTTATGTAAGACTATTTTTCCATGGTTGGGTAGGGGGATGGTTTTAGGATGAAACCGTTCCACTTTAGATCATCAGGCATTAGGAGCCTTCTCATAAGGAGCATGCAACCTAGGTCCCTCGTATGTGCAGTTCACAGTATGCTTTGTACTCCTATGAGAATCTATTGCCACCGCTAATCTGACAGGTGGAGCTCAGGTGGTAATACTCACTTGCCTGCTGGTCATCTCTTGTGGTCCAGTTCCTAACAGGATGGATATTGGCCCATGGCTCTGGGGGGTTAGGGGCCCCTGGGTTAGAGCACCTTCCATGTATTAGGCACTTTCCATGCTACTGTAGGGTCTGTGGTTTGAGTTGGTTCAGGGCAATGGATGACACTGGGCTCTGGGAGCCAGGAGGTTTGCTCCTGGTCCCAGGTCTTCCACAAACACTGCTATGTGTCCTTGAGGAAGTCAGTCTTCCCATGATTGAAAAATGAGACGTTTAGAATAAATCAGAGATTAGTAAACTAAGGTCTATGGGCCAAATATGGCCTACTACATATATTAGTATGGCCCACAAAAAAAATGGTACCAACAAAAATTGTGTCTTCAACCCAATGACGGGAACATGAGAGCGCAGGAATAGCAGCAAGGTACACTGACACGGTGAGCCAGGGCAGGAGCTGAGAGCCACAGCTAATCCACCAAGCCAGCCAGGCGGAGGTCAGGTAGAAGAATTTCCATTCAGTATATGGCTCTTTATTTGCAAAACCCAAATTAGCAGATAATTCTCTAAAAAGCCCAACAAACCCTCCCTTCTTTAAATTCCCCGGCAATCTTTCTCTGTGTTACGAATTTATACTAATTGACATTTTTTTTGCATACATACATGCACATGCATGTATATCTACATACATACAATCACACATACATATATGCACAAATATATACACTTATAAATATATCACCTATCATCTGTATATGAAGTTAATGTAATTATTTAAATTTTTTCCTTGATTAGACTAAAGGCGTGTCAAGAGCAGAGAACAAGATTTACACATTTTTGTGTCCCTAACAGATACCATAAAGAGGCCTCAGTAAATAAATACCTTTGTCTAAATCTTTACATTATGGAAAGATTGCTGTATGCAGAAAGCATACTTGGCCCATGTATGCAATTTCTTAGCTAGATGTAAACATGTTTTATATACAACCTTTTAGGAACATCTTGATGGCATTCAGGAAGATACACGTCAGTGGTTTAAAATATAGACATCAGGACCATAAAATCTTTCTATCTTTTTTAATACAACATTCTTATATTTAAGTCGACTCAAGGGAGGGCTAGAATCTAGTTTATGGGAGTAGGGGATCGGAAATGTGTAGGCATAAAACTATTAATAATAGTAACATACATGGAAACATCTAATTGTCAACACTGGCGGATTGTTAAGCAGATCATGATGTATTTGCTTTTTCATAGTACTAGCCTATATTCTTAGCACTTCCTAAGGGCCTGTGTGAAACACTCAATTGATAGTTTCTTTTAATTTTGATAGATGAGACAGGTACTATTAGCATCTCCCTTTTAGAGGTGAGGAAACTGCAACACGGGAAAGTTTAAAAACTGCCCAAGGTCACACAGCTTGAACGTGACAGAGCTGAACTCAGGCTTCAGAGCCACCAGGCTGAACTACCTGTCATCGAGATGTTGCCATAGAGATGTTCCCATAGACACTGCATTTTCTCAGACACTATGTATTAAGAAGGGAAAATATCAGCAGTAAGTTCAAATCATCAGGTCTTTTTAATTCTACATTCAGAACGTATCTCGAAACATTTACCTATCTCAGTCTCCACTACCTTCACCCTAGTTCAAGACACTGATCTTCAGTTTTGATGATGAAGTGGTCCTCGAACCAGTTAGCCCACATGCATTCTTCTAACCCTTCATGTAACAGTCAGAGTGATCTTAAGACATCTGATTATGTCACATCTTTGCTTAAATTCCTTTAAAACATTTCTGTAGTTTTTAGGATAAAGGACAAAATTTTTATCAAGGCCCCAAGACCCACCTACCTTTCCAAACTCTCCCACAGAGTTCGTCTCTGGCTCCAAACTCCTTCTAGCTGGCACATGCTGCTCCCTCTAGCCAGAATAGACACTCACTCTCTTCTCTGCCTGCCTAACTCCCCTCTATGTTACATCAGCCTGTTACTTTTTCTTGAAACACAAAGTGTGTTTCCTCCATAGTGTTTGCACTGCAAATATTTATTTGTTTAATGTTTACACCTGCTTTGTTCTCCAGCAGGCTCTGTTTAGTATCTAGCATGGTACCTGGCACTAAACATAGAGCCTACTGGAGAACATGGGGGAATCAGTAAACATTTGATGAACAAGTGAACAGAACAGAATGCAGATTGGCATTTATGGTATTAGTACAACTGTGAACAAGTGTAAACATGAATGCAAAAAGGACTAGAAGGAAATATGGCAAGATGGCAATCATAGTTGTCTTTTGGTGATGGGATATCCTGTCAATGTTTTCTTTTGTCTTTCTTGGATATTCTACATTTTGAAATGAATGTGTGCAACTTTTATAAAGCAAAAGCATAATGAGATAACTAAAACCTGGGGTCTCTCTAGGCTTTCTGCCCACCTTTGGGCCTGCCTGGATTAACCTGTATGGCTCGCCCAGGAACCACAGTCTGATGGATGACTACCAGGAAATGAACGAAGGCTTTGGGGAAGGCGTGTCATTCAGGGGCAGAATCTTGGTAGAAATTGCTGTGGAAATCCTCTCAGGAGGGGCACAGGAATCTAAATTTTCCAAGGCCCTGAAGGAGCTTAAGTTGCCTTCCAAGGACAAAGACTCCAAATCTTCCAAAGGTAAAGACAAGGCTGACAAAACTGATGACGGAAAATCCCAACAGGCTTCAAACAAAACTAACTCAACCGAGGTGGAGGTGGAACCGTTTGATGTCCCCCCAGAGGTAGGTCTGGGCACTGCTTTATGGCAATTTACCTGAGAGGTGAACCAGAGCAGCGACTGCCCCTGCCACAGGTTCCTGAAGGTGTTGTCAGAATATGTCTTATTCCCCCTGAAAAATTTGTGTTGGCCCAGCGCTGTGTTCTGAGGCTGGTCCGCTGCCCCCTCTTGCACACTTCACAGCCATCTGCCTGTGATAAATTCCTTTGAATCCCCCACTCCCCCAAATACAATTCCCATGGAAACCCAAGTAAAGAGAAATAAAAGTGCTCTGGAGGAGTTGGTGGGAGTGGGTGGTACGGGATTGATTAAACTCTATCTGTGGCCTAATTTTGTTCAGTTGTGTTAGCTTGGAGTAAGCTCCGGATGGGAGATAATTTTGGATGAGGAATGAAGAGGAGGAAGAGTAGGTGACAAGCTGGGATATAAGAAATTGAGAAACCTATTCCCCTACCCCAAACCTGCGGGGGAAATCACAACTTTAGGGAATGCTTATTACTCACCATGAAGCATGTTAGCACTTTCCCAGCCTGGTACTATCTTATGGGAAAGAGATCTGAGACTCTAAGAGGAATACAAATAGTGAATATTCTCTTTACTGTTTAGTTTATCAATGGTAACTTGCAGTTAAGCAAATGAGAGAGCTTCATGTTTTGTCAGTAATGGTGGTAGGTAGATTCCAGCTCCCAGCTTGGCTAATTCTGCCTCTGGAAGTGTGCTTCTCGGTCAGCTAGGCAATAATTTTGAGTAGGGAAGGGAGGCGATGCCTGAAATCCCAGAGCTGTGCATTTCTAGGAGAGACTGGAGAGTCCAAAGGAGTATAGCAACAGGTCACCTTAGCCTTGGAAGAGGCATTTGTTTTTGTTGATGGGATCTAATAAATTTTTTTTATTATACTTTAAGTTCTAGGGTACATGTGTGCAACGTGCAGGTTTGTTGCATATGTATACATGAGCCATGTTGGTGTGCTGCACCCATTAACTCGTCATTTACATTAGGTATATCTCCCAATGCTACCCCTCCCTGCTTCCCCAACCCCACAACAGGCCCCAGTGTGTGATGTTCCCCTTCCTGTGTCCAAGTGTTCTCATTGTTCAATTCCCACCTATGCGTGAGAACATGCGGTGTTTGGTTTTTTGTCCTTGCAATAGTTTGCTGAGAATGATGGTTTCCAGCTTCATCTATGTCCCTACAAAGGACATGAACTCATTCTTTTTTATGGCTGCATAGTATTCCATGGTGTATATGTGCCACATTTTCTTAATCCAGTCTATCATTGTTGGACACTTGGGTTGGTTCCAAGTCTTGGCTATTGTGCACACGTATGTTTATTGTGGCACTAATACATTTTAAGAAACCATGTAGGTGAGCGGTTGGAGCACAGAGCTAGAAATCTTGGGGTGGGTTGTAGTTATGGCTCCGATACTAACACCTCTCTGTGTTTTAGTTTACCCATCAATAAAATGAGATAGTTAATAGTTACCCTGCCATAGGCATCTTCGGGGGTTAAATGAGGAAATGCATGTAAAATGGTTCGCATAGTTCTTAGCACATACATAGGAAGCAGGCAATGCATTTGTTGTTGTTGTCGTCAGTGTCGCTATGGTTTTCTGCCACCCCCAGGGAGCAGCTATTCAGAGCTTTCCAATCTGTGACTTTGGAAATTTAGTGGACCTCCCCAGTTCTCTCCTCTGAGCTCACATACTGTATTGGAAAATATTGTCTGAAAACGTGTGTGCCAGTTTGTTATGGTTAGAACTTACATTATCTATATGGGATTGTGTTTAGGGGTGTTTCTTGAGAATACATGCCAACTTTGGAGACTTAACTTTGAACTTCACCAGAAGTTGTGGGTGGCTTAGTAGCTCCCTAAGCTGATATCTCCATCTATCCCTGTAGTCGTTTTTCCTGCTGTGGGTTGAAGCTGTCTATTCTTTTCTAGACAAGGATTGCCAAGTAGAAAGAGGCTGGAAAAATATTTTCTTAATCCAAGTAGAAATATCTTTAAGATATTTTGCTGAAGACTTGAAGTAGATTCTATCAGAAAGCAAGGGAAGTTGTGAACTTATTTAGGGTAGAAAGTACATTTCTCTGCAGGCTGTGGGGGTGTATCTTGGCTATTGTGCAATAGGTAATAGGAGAGAGGTAAAATTCAGACACTGTTTAAACCCTTATTTCCCCTCCCTCCTCTCTTCATCTTGACTTCTTGTTTGTGGCCAGTATCTTGTTGGGTTTATTAGTTATCTACGGCTGCATGACAACGTATCTCAAAACTTGGCAGCTTAAGACAACAAACACTTATTTTCTCTGTAGATGAGGAATTTGGCAATAGCGTAGCTCAGTGGTTCTGCCTCCGGATCTCATGAAGTTTCCATCAAGGCGTTGGCAGGGGCTGTCGTGATCTGAAGGTTTGACTGTGGCTGGAAAACCCACTTTGAAGATGACTCCCTCACATGGCAGGAGACTGTGATTCTTTGTTGGCTCTTGGCAGGAGGCCTCATCCTCATTCTGTGGCTCCTCCTACAGACTGAGGATCCTGTGACATGGCAGCTGGCCTTCCCCAGAGCAGGTGATCCAAGAGGGAGCAAGGCTGAAACTGTCTTTCATGACCTGGCCACAGAAGCCACACATTGACATATCTGCTATGTTCTGTTTGTTAGAAATAAATCATTTAGTCCAGCCCATTCTCAAAGGCAGGAGAATTAGGCTTCACTTTTTGAGGGGATGATTAGCAAAGCATTTGTGGATATATTTTAAAGCCACCACACTGGGCTTCAACCTTCCTCACACCTGAACAGCTCATGGCTCACCCTCATCAACATGATGATGCCCTTTCTTGCGGCATCCTCTTTTTCAACTGGTTCTCAAGCTCCAATCTCCCCAGCTGCAGCTGTACCTTCATTGCCCATCTGGACAGCTGAGAGATCCCATGATGCTGACTGTGTCAACTCACCCTCTTTACCCCTCAAAGCTTATCTCCCCTGTGCCAAATTTTCACAGATCATAGCCAATCTAAAAACGGGTTCATTTTTAAAATTCTGTGAACACACTGACTAGCTTCTTACTTAAATGTCATCCTTGATATTGGTAAGAATAAAAATAGAGCCTAACTCCATGGAGTTTATGATATAGAAGGAGAGGTACGAAATATAAATGTAACAGGAAGTAGAAAGTGGTAAGTGCTTTAAGGAGGTACAGAAAAAGTGCTGTTATTTCCTGGAGTGAGTGAAGTATGATTATTAAAATGTCAAGCCCCCAAGTAAGATAGCTGGATATAAATTGTGGCAGTATGGTGCAGTGGTTACTGCTTGGCCTCTAAAGAAACATTGCCTGCATTTGAATCTGAGTAAGTGACTTAACCTCCTTATGCTTGTTTCCAAGAATAACCTCTTGCTTCTCAGCCTCTTATTAAGGATTTGATAAATGAATATATGCAAAAATGCTCAGAACAGAGCCTCATACATAGTGCTCAATAAATTTTAGATATGCTTAATAATTTGGGGCAGAGATTTAATCTCTCACTAGACTGCAGTGTCATCGTCTGTGAGTGAGTAAAGTAGAAATGCCTCTTTCCTAGTGTAGTTGTGGAATTACAGGATATAATATGGGCAAAATTCTTAATACCATATCTCACACATAGTAAGAGGTCAGTAAACATTACCTATCATCATTTTACCAGCTTGAGGAGCTGAGATGTGCTTCCAGAATGGAAAGACATTGGAGTTAAACCTTGTAGGATGGGTGGAATTAAGACATCAATTCTGCCCTGCTGAAATACTTATTTTCACTGCCATTTATGGTGATAAGTGTAGGCTTTTTACTAGGTGCTTGACATGAAGGATATCATTTCTGCCCCCTCTCCTCCCTGAAAGCCCAATAATGGTGGTTATTTCACAGGTGAGGAACATGACACCCAGAGAATAGACATGATTTGCTTAAAGTCAATCAGCCTGGGAGTGGAAGGGTTGAGATTTGAAGAAGGATTTTTTTGTCTGGCTCTGGATCCTGAAATTCTTCTCTCGGCTACATGGCCTACATTCCTTCCAGGTCTCTTAGTAGTTCCTTGTTTTGTTGTTTTTATTTTTAGCGACAGGGTCTTGCTATGTTACCCAGGCTGGCCTCAAACTCCTGGGCTCAAATGATCTTCCTGCCACAGCCTTCTGAGTAGCTGACATTACAGGCGTGTGCCACCACACCCAGCTTCTCTCCATGGTTTTTAACTTCCTCCTAGAGAGTAAACTCAGCCTCAGGAAGGTGAGATAGGAGGCTACTTAATAGTCAGTGGATAGAGTGGTAGGAGGAGGGTATGCTGGATGACTAAGATCCAGCACTGAGCCTCACCCTGTTCGACATTTTCTGGTCACAACGAACATTTCCTAGGAAGACTGGCACCACAGTAGCTTCTGTATGAAAGAAGGGGGTATCATTCACCTAATGGTATGGAAACCCTTTGGCTCTTTGAGGCACCTGTCTCGGGCTCTCGACCCAATGGAGCTCTTGATCCCTGGGGCCACAATTGCTTTATTTCCTTAGGTTGTCCTTATGGCCGTTTCTGCAGAGTTCAACAAATCCAGTTGCAAAACCAGGAAGCACAGAATGTATGGATCCAGTTGACTTAGCCTCTTAGCTCAGAAATGAAATGCTGTGTCGGTGGATCCAGCAACATCCACTCCCTGAAGCATCAGCCTTTTTCCTTGTCAATAAGAGTCATTTGCAAATAATTGTGTATTCCCTTGTGATGACTACTGTCTTATGACTTGTTATAGTCTAGTCTTCCAGACTGTGGGCTTCTCGAGAAGGCAGCCTTGTTGGAAACCAGGCCTTGTGTCTTGGCTGACTTTACTTTGCTGTGTGTGACCTTGGGAAGCTGCTTAGTATCTCTGAGCATTAGTTTATTTGGGTAAAAGGTAGAGGTTGGAGTAGATGAACTCTAAGGTCCTTTTCAATATGAAGGCACCTGTGATTCTGGGACCTGTGTACCCTTCACAGCAGCAACCACAGTGCATGTAACCCACCCTGGATACACATGATTGGCCAGTGCTTATACATGTGACTAATCTGCTGTTTCTTTTTTTCTGGGCTTGCTTATTTGGGGAAGTAAGGTTTGATTCTGGTCAGCGTTAATGCATTGGGTTAATACATGTTCGAATTCAAAGAGCACTGGGTCTGTGGTGAGTATACTTGGGAAAATTACTTGACAACCTCAAGCTTTAGTTCCCTCAGTTTTCTTATCTGTTAAATGGGAATGATCCAAATTTTGGCCTCTTAAGGTTGCAAGGAGGAACAAATAGCATACTGTATCTGACTACCCTGTGTAAGCCATAAAGTTATGCTCAAATCTGAGGATTTTATACTGTCATTCTGTTTCTTGTCTTTGATTTTCTGTTTTCTGAAACCCCAATCTCCAGAAGGTAATTCCAAACCCGTATTTCACCAGCGGCATCCTAGAAAGACGTGCACACCCAGTTTATTTGTTAAAATAAAAGGAGTTTTGTTTTAAGGTAGAAGCTCGGAAGGTTGAGACGGCATCATTCTAGATGAATGACTAAATTTGGATCTGCAGTTTGCAGATCCTGATTCATACATTTGATTTGGGGGGAAATGCTGTGCCCTTTCAGGCTGAAACAGAGACCCAAATGTTTGTAAATTACGCTGGATGAGGCCAGCATCGCAAAATCAGCTTCCTCATGAGAAAAAGCCAGTTCTGCCTAATAATTTTGTTTTCTTTCTGTAGATTATACCAGAAAAAAATGAGGAATTTTTACTCTTTGGAGCATTTTTTGAAGCTACCATGATTGACCGGAAGATTGGAGATAAACCCATCAGCTTTGAAGTTTCTATTGGTAAGTACAGATAAGCACAGTGCCAGGCACATAGCGTGGATTTAGTACCTATTTCTTGAATAAATGAGTTAGTGCCTTACATGAAGATAACAGCACTCTGGTGGAGGTTTGCATCTCAGAATGAGATGAACAATTCCTTGTCTACCCTATTGTCAATATATAGGGGATAGATTTATTTTCTTTTAAATTTAATTTGGAAGTTTTTTGGGTACATCGTAGGGGTATATATTTATGGGATACATGAGATTTTGATATAGCTATACAATATGTAATAATCCCACTAGCGTATATAGGGTATCTATCACCTCAAGCTTTTATCCTTTCTTTGGTTGCTAACAATCCAATTACACTCTTTTAGTTATTTAAAAATGTACAATAAGTTGTTGTTGACTGTACTCACCCTGTTGTACTATCAAATGCTAGATCTTATTCATTCTATTGAACGATTTTTTTTATTTTTATTTTTTGAGACGGAGTCTTGCTCTGTCGCCCAGGCTGGAGTGCAGTGGCGCAATCTCGGCTCACTGCAAGCTCCGCCTCTCGGGTTCACGCCATTCTCCTGCCTCAGCTTGCCCAGTAGCTAGGACTACAGGCACCCGCCACCACGCCTGGCTAATTTTTTGTATTTTTAGTAGAGACGAGGTTTCACTGTGTTAGCCAGGATGGTCTCGATCCTCGATCTCCTGACCTCGTGATCCGCCCACCTCGGCCTCCCAACGTGCTGGGATTACAGGCGTGAGCCACCACGCCCGGCCTGAACGATATTTTTGTACCCATTAACCATCTGCACTTCTCCTCTGCCTCCCACTACCCTTCCCAGCCTTTGGTAACCATCATTCCACTCTCTATCTCAGTGAGTTTAATTGTTTGAATTTTTAGCTTCTCCAAATGAGTGAGAACATGCGAAGTTTGTCTTTCAGTGCCTGGCTTGTTTCACTTAACATGATGACCTCCAGTTCCATCCATGTTGCTGCAAATGACAGGATCTCATTCTTTTTCATGGCTGAATAGTACTCCATTGTGTATATGTATCACGTTTTCTTCATCCATTCATCTGTTGATGGACATTTAGGTTGCTTCCAAATCTGAGCTATTGTAAACAGTGCTATAACAGACATAGGAGTGCAGACATCTCTTTGATATACTGACTTCCTTTCTTTTGGATATACATCCAACGGTGGGATTGCTGGCTCATATGGTAGTTCTATTTTTAGTTTTCTGAGGAACCTCCAAACTGTTCTCCGTAGTGGTTGTACTAATTAGCATTCCCATCAACAGTGTATGAAGGTTCTCTTTTCTCCACATCCTCACCAGCATTGTTATTAACCTGTTATTTGGAGACAAGCCATTTTAACTGGTGAAATGATATATAATTGAAGTTTGATTTACATTTCTCTGATGGTTAATGATGCTGAGCACCTTTTCATATGCTTGTTTGCCGAAATGCCTTTTACCTATTTTAAAATCAGATTATTGTTTTTTTTTTTCCTATAAAGTTGTTAGAGCTCCTTATATCTTCTGGTTATTAATCACTTGTCAGATAGATAGGATGCAGATATTTTCTTCTGTTCTGTGGGTTTTCTCTTCACTTTATGAATTGTTTTCTTTGCTGTACGTCAGCTTTTTAACTCGATGTGATCCCATTTGTCCATTTTTGTTTTGGTTGCATATGCTTGTGGTATATTACTCAAGAAATCTTTGCCCAGACCAATGCCCTGGAGAGTTTTCCCAGTGTTTTCTTGTAGTAACTTCATAGTTTGAGGCCTTAGATTTAAGTCTTTAATCCATTTTGATTTGGTTTTTGTATATGGTGGGACATAGGGGTCTAGTTTCATTCTTCTTTATATGGATATCCAGTTTACCCAGCACCATTTATTGAAGAGACTGTCCTTTTCCCGACATATGTTCTTGAGACTTGTAGAAAATGAGTTCACTGGCTAGGCGTGGTGGCTCACGCCTGTAATCCCAGCACTTTGGGAGGTTGAGGCAGGTGGATCATGAGGTCAGGAGTTCGATACCATGGTGAAACCCCGTCTCTACTAAAAATACAAAAATTAGCCCGGCATGGTGGTGTACGTCTGTAATCCCAGCTACTCGGGAGGCTGAGGCAGGAGAATCGCTTGAACTCGGGAGGCGGAGGTTGCAGTGAACCAAGAGTACCACTGCATTCTAGCCTGGGTGACAGAAAGCAACTCTGTCTCAAAAAAAAAAAAAAAAAAAAAGAAAAAAAAGAAAGAAAAAAAAAAAAAAAAAAAAAAAAAAATTGCTCACTATAGATGAATAGTTTTTCTGGGTTCTCTATTCTGTTCCATTGGTCCATGTGTCTGTTGTTATGCCAGTACCATACTGTTGTGGTTACTACAGCTCTGTAGCATAATTTGAAATCAGGCAGTATGATTCCTTCAGTTTTGTTTTTTTGCTTCGAATATCTTTGGCTATTCTGTGTCTTTTGTGGTTCCATGTAAATTTTAGGATTTTTTCTATTTCTGTGAAGAATGTCATTGGTTTTGATAGAGATTGAATTGAATCTGTAGATTGCTTTGGGTAGTGTGGATGTTTTAACAATACTGATTCTTCCAATCCTTGAACATGGAATATGTCTTTATTTTTTTTGTGTCCTCTTCAATTTATTTCACCAGTGTTTTATAGTTTTCATTGTGGAGATCTTTCACTTCTTTGATTAAGTTTATTCCTAGGTATTTTATTTTATTTACAACTATTGTAAATAGGATTACTTTCTTGATTTCCTTTTCACATTGTTCACTGTTGGCATATAGAAATGCTACTGATTTTTAAATGTTGATTTTGCATCCTGCAACTTTACTGAATTTGTTGATCAGTTCTAACAGTTTTTTGGTGGAGTATTTAGGTTTTTCCAAATATAAGATCATATCATCGGCAAACAAGGATTATTTGACTACTTCATTTCCTATTTGGATGCCCTTTATTTCCTTCTCTTGTCTGATTTCTCTCTCTAGGACTCCCAGTATCACGTTGAGTAACAGAGATGAAAGTGGGCATCTTTTTCTTGTTCCAGCTATTGGAGGCAAGGCTTTCAGTTTTTTTCCATTCAGTGTGAAACTAGCTGTGGGTCTGTCATATATCACTTTTATTGGATTGAGGTATGTTCCTTCTGTACTCAGTGTTTTGAGAGTTTTTCAATCACGAAGAGATGTTAAATTTTATCAAATGCTTTTTCAACATAAATTGGAATGATCATACGGTTTTTGTCCATTCTGTTGACGTGATGTATCACATTGATTTGTGTACATTGAACTGTCCTTGCATCCTTGGTATAAATCCCACTTGGTCACATTTTTAATGTGTTGTCAAATTTGGTTTGCTAGTATTTTGTTGAGGATTTTTGCATCAATGTTGATCAGGGATATTGTCCTGTAATTTTCTTTTTTGGTGTGTCATTGTATGGTTTTGGTCTCAGGGTAATACTGGCCTTGGAGAATGAGTTTGGAAGTATTCTGTCCTCTTCCATTTTCTGTATTGGAATCCTTTTTAAAAATATTTTTAAAATATCAGTAGCTTTTGTAATACAAGTAGTTTTTGGTAACATGGATGAATTGTATTCATCTATGGTGAAGTCTAGGATTTTACTGCACCCGTCACCTAAGTAGTGTACATTGTACCCAGTGTGTAGTTTTTTATCCTTCGTCCTCTTCTACCCTCTTCCTTCTGAGTCTCCAAAGTCCATTATACCATTCTGTATGATTTTCGTATCTATAGCTTAGCTCCTGCTTATAAGTGAGAACATAGGGTATTTGGTTTTCCATTCCTGAGTTCCTTCACTTAGAATAAAGACCTCCAGCTCCATCCAAGCTGCTGCAAAATACATTATTTTATTCTTTTTTATGGCTAAGTATATTCCATGGTGTATATATAACACATTTTCTTTATCTACTCATTAGTCAATCGGCATTAAGGTTAGTTCCATATCTTTGCAATTGTGAATTGTGCTGAAACAAGCATAAACATGCAGGGGTCTTTTTGATATAATGACCTTTTTTCCTTTGGGTAGATAACCAGTAGTAGGATTGCTGAATTGAATGGTAGATCTACTTTTAGTTCCTATGTTTTCTTCTAGGATTTTTGTGGTTTCTGGTCTTAGATTTAAGTCCTTGATCCATCTTGAGTTGATTTTTGTATACGATACAGATCCAGTCTTATTCTTCTATGTGTGGCTATCCAGTTTTCCTAGCACCATTTATTAAATAGGGTGTTCTTTCTCCAAATTACGTTTTTGTATGCTTTGTCAAAATTCAGTTGGTTGTAAGTATTGGCTTTATTTCTGGGTTCTCTATTCTGTTCCATTGGTCTATGTATCTGTTTTTATACCAATAACATGCTGTTTTAGTAACTATATTCTTGCAGTATAACTTGAAGTCAGGTAATGTGATGCTTCCAGATTTGTTCCTTTTGTTTGGGATTGCTTTGGCTATTTGTGCTCTTTTTTGGTTTTATATGAATTTTAGGATTGTTTCTAATTCTGTGAAAAATGATTTGGTATTTTGATAGGAACTGCATTGAATTTCTAGATTGCTTTGAGTAGCACGGTCATTTTCAGAATGCTAATTTTTCTAATCCATGAGCATGAGATATGCTTCCATTTGTGTCATCTGTGATTTCTTTCAGCAGTGTTTTGTAGTTCTCCTTGCAGAGATATTTAACCTCCTTGGTTAAGTATATTCCTAGTTGCTTTTTTTTTTTTCTTTTTTTGTAGCTATTGTAAAAGGGATTGAGTTTTTTATTTGATTCTCAACTTGGAAGTTGTTGGTATATAGCAGTGCTACGGATGTGTGTACATTGATTTTGTAACCTGAGACTTTGATGAATTTGTTTATCAAGTCTAGGAGTCTTTAGGGTTTTCTAGGTATATTATATGATTAGCAAACTGCAATAGTTTGACTTCCTCTTTTCCTATTTGAATGCCCTTTATTTCTTTCTCTTGCCTGATTGCTCTGGTTAGGACTTCCGCATAGAAGTTGTGAAAGTGGGCATCCTTGTCTTGTTCCAGTTCTTAGGGGAAGTGCTTTCAACTTTTCCCTGTTCAATATAATGTTGGCTGAGGGTTTTTCATATTGGGCTTATTATTTTGAGGTATGTCCCTTCCATGCCTACTTTTTCGATTGTTTTTTTAATCATAAAATGATGCTGTATTTTATTGAATGCTTTTGCTGCATCTCTTGAGATGATCATATGGTTTTTAATTCTGTTTATGTGATGTATCACTTATATTGATTTTCATACGCTAAACCATCCCTGCATCCCTGGAATGTAACGCACTTGATCATGGTGTATTTTCTTTTTGATGTGCTGTTGGATTTGGTTTGCTAGTATTTTGTTGAAGATTTTTGCATCTGTGTTTATCAGGGATATTGGTCTGTGGTTTTCTTTTTTCGTTATGTCCTTTCCTGGTTTTGGAATCAGGGTGATACTGACTTCACAGAATGAGTTACAGAGAATTCTCTCTTTCTCAATCTTTTGGAACAGTTTCAGTAGAATTGGTACTAACTCTTTTATGAATGTCTGGTAGAATTCAGCTGTGAATCCATCTGGCCCTAGGATTTTTTTTTGTTGTTGGCTTTTTTTTTTTTTTTTTTATTGCTGATTCAATCTCACTGCTTGTTGTTGGTCTCTTCAGGGTTTCTATTTCTTCCTTTTTTAATCTAGGAATGTTGTATGTTTCCAGGAATTTATCCATCTCCTCTAGATTTTCTAGTTTGTTTGCATAGAAGTGTTCATAGTAGTCTTGAATGATCTTTTGTATTTTTGTTGTGTCAGTGGTAGTGTCTCCATTTTAATTTCTAATTGAGATTATTTGCATCTTCCATCTTCTTCTTTTCTTGGTTAATATAGATAATGATCTATTGATTTTGTTTATGTTGTTAAAGAACCATTTTTTGTTTCATTGATCTATTTTTTTGGTTTTAATTTCATTTAATTCTGCTTTGATCTTTGTTATTTCTTTTCTTCTGCCAGCTCTTTGAGTTTTGTTTTTTGCTATTTTTCTAGTTCCTTGAGGTGTGACATTGGGTTGTCAATTTGTGATCTATCAGACTTTTTGATGTAGGCACTTAGTGCTAAAAACTTTCCTCTTAGCACTGCTTCTGCTGTATCCCAGAAATTTAGGTAAGTTGTGTCACTATTATCATTTATTTCAAAGAATTTTTAAATTTCCATCTTGATTTCATTGTTAAACCAAAAATCATTCAGGAGCAGACTAATTTCCATGTATTTGTAGTTTTGAAGATTCTTTTTGGAATTGATATCTAGTTTTGTTCTGTGGTCTGAGAAGATACTTGATACGATTTCAATTTTTAAAAAGTTTGAGACTTGTGTCTTATCATATGATCTATCTTGGAGAATATTCCATGCTGATGAAAAGAATGTATATTCTGCTTGATATATCCCTTGATGATGTCCTTTTTGCAATCAATCTCCCAGGAGTTCTTTGAGCTTCTCATATTTGGGTATCTAAATGTAGATATCTAAGAAGGCCAGGGAAATTTTCCTCAATTATTTTTCAAATAAGTTTTTCAAACTTTTTGCTTTCTCTTCTCCCTCAGGAACACCAATTATTTTTAGGTTTCGTCATAATCCATATTTCTTGGAGACTTTGTTTATTTCCTTCAATTCTTTTTTTGTTTTTGTCTGATTGGGTTAATTCGAAAGCCTTGTCTTTGAGCTCTGAAATTCTTTCTTCTACTTGGTCTAGTCTACTGTTGAAACTTTTCTCTGTATTTTGTAATTCCCTTAATGCATCCTTCATTTCCAGAAGTTGAATGGTTTTTCTTTAAAATATCCACCTCCTTAGAACATTTTTCATTCATATTCTGAATTGTTTTTAAATTTTATTTATGTTGTTTTTCTACCTTTCTTTTATATCTCCTTGAGTAGCTTGATCAATCTTTTGAATTCTTTAGTATTTCGAAGTTTCATCTTGGTTTGGATCCATTGCTGGAGAGCTAGTACGATCTTTTGGGAGTGCTATAGAACCTTCTTTTGTCATATTGCCAGAATTATTTTTCTGGTTTCTTCTCATTTGGATAGACTATTTCCTCTAATTATTCTTGGATTTAATTTTGATTTGACTGTGTTTCTTTAAATATTTTTTACCCTCTAAGAATAAGACTTTAATAATTATTGTTTCTTGTAGCCTAAGTCAGCTCTGGTGGCTTTAATGGTGAATACTCTGTATGAGTTCCTTGGTTGTAGACAGTTTGTATTACGGTTTCCTCAGAGGCTGATTGTAGTAGCCATGTGCTCGGTGTGTGAGCAAGTTCCCTGTCTCCTATGGGGCTGAAATGGTAGAGGTCTCTTGAAGCCTATCTCATTCCCCTGTGGTGTGCATTTTTAAATTAACTTTTTTCCCCAGTATTTTATGTACTGGTTTGAAGAGTTCAGGTTCAGGCCAGTAGGAGAGGTGTCCATGAATAGTAACCGGTTTTGGCTAAAGCGGGTGGGTAAATGCAATACCCAATGATCGGCAGAGGTCCCAACCTTGACAGAGGTGGCTAGGGGAGCTCTCAGTGTAATGAACTGAGGACTTATTAGGGAGAAAAGTGGAAGCCACCTCAGCTTCCATGCCAGGCAAGCACAAAAACAATCCACCTCCCAGTCACACTCCTAAACCAGTGTTCCAGCTATTCAGATCAGATAGGCACCTATTTTCATCTGCAGGAATGTTGATATTCCAAGTAGTTAGAGATTATGAAACTACTCCTCGTGCAAGCCTGAACCTTAAGGGCGGTTCTCCTCTGAGGATGCAGACACCCAGAAAGTCTGTCAATAGGTACACCCATATACAGCTTCTGTGAGAGAAGCTGTAGCTATGCCTGCAGTGGTGGACAAGGGGGAAAAGACATCCCCTTCTCCAAGACCCTGAATGAGCACCAGGGCTGCCTGACTGTTTTGGGGTAGAGTTATAGACTTTCCCTGCTGAGCCCAGCGCTGCAGCTCTGCCTCTGTTAAAAGAAACTTCCCACTAGCAGAAAGTTCTGGGACTCAAGGCCTGCTGTGTGGATTCTTTTGCCCTACAGGGTGCTCCCTTAATATGATGCACTGCCCCTTTCCCTTGGAGTAGGAGTCCCTGAGAGCCAAACTACTGTGAATGCTGCTGTTCCTCTGGGTCTAGCCACTCAGTGGGGTTGCCACAATCCAGGCTTGTTTGTGAAAATGCCTGCAAATGATCCAGTGATGTGGTCTGTCCTCAAGTCTCCTAGCAGTGGCTACCAGCACCAGTTCTAATGAGGGTGGCCAGGGGAGTGATGTAGACTCTGTGAGATTCTCTGGTTATAAATAGCCTTAATGTGTTGGCTTTCTCAAATTCCGGTTGTAGTAGTAATGAACTGATCATGTAGGCAGACTTAGTACCTCCTGTTTATCCAGGGTGCCCAGCAATGTTGTTAGTTAAGGCCATGCACAAGTTTTCTCCTTCCTGAAGAATAAAAAGCAAGTTTTATTCTACCTGAAGGTGCTGTAATAGACTGTGTCGGTTGGCCTCCAGCCAGTAGGTGGTGCTTGCAAGAAAGTATCAGCTGCAGTGGTGGCGGTGGGATTTGTGCTTGCATTATGTTGCCCAGAGGAGGTACTCTGGTGTCTCAGGCAATGGGTGGGACCACAGAGCTTCCAAATTTTGTCCTTTGTGTTATGTTACCATGGTGGGTGGAGGCTCAAAGACAGGTGTGGTCTGGGTCTGGGTCTGGCAAGTGCACATTCTGGCTCTTCACATGCAGGGCAAGCAGCAGCTCCAATGGCAAGTTAGGGAAACAGTTCTCTGACCACTGGGGCAATGTTGCAAGGAAGAGCACAGCTGCCTTTTCTGTACAGAAAAGTCCAAAGAAGGAGTCGGGGGTAGCATGCAGCAATAAGCCCCACCCAGCTCCCACACATTGGCAAGACAGATCTTTCACCCATGGTATTCCACCAGCAGCAGCTAGCTAAGTTCCAGGCAGTCTGCACTCAGAACTTATAACTGCCCCAGGTCATAAGCCTTCCCTGGCAGAGACTGCAACTACAGCTTGCAGGCCACACACCTCCCAGTTCACCCACAAAACTCAGGCTCCCAGCTCTAGCACTTGTGGCTGCAACACATTTCCCACTTGTCCCCCAGTTCTGGCCGAGGGAGTTTGTCCCCACTTGAGATTATTTTGTACCTCTCAGTTGGGGGCTTCTGTAAACCTGCAACCATCACCTGAGTTAGCTGGCAGGCTTCTAAAAGGTCCCCTGTGAGGTAGGATCAGTAATCGCTTCCCTCCATCTGTACTGGAGATTGGAAATGTATGTGTAAGGCTGTGTCTACTTTTACATTTCTTTTTGCTCCCTAAATAATTCCAGCACTTGGTAGGGTTAGGGTCTTCCTCCATGACCTGGATTATGAGATTCTCTGGTGGGAGTGTGTATCCCAGAGGCAATTTATCCCCTCCTCACAGTCTGGGGGCTTAAAATATTCTGCCTGGCTCACAGTTTAGGCTGCAGCCCACTGTTTCTTTCAAAGGGTCTGTAGTTTCTTTCAGTTTTCCTGTTAAGTTCCTGCATTGTTTCTTGAAAAAGAAAGCTCACAGTGTGAATCTCTATACACTATTTTGCCTTTCCAAGTGGGAGAGTCATGGTAACCATGCCTTCAGTCCACCATCTTGAAAAACTTGTTAGTTCTTCTTTAAATGTTTAGTGAATTTCAGCACTGAAGCCATGGAGTCCCGGACATATCTTTGTGGGGAGACTTTTTATTATGATTTGGATCACACTACTTATTACTGGTCAGTTCAGGTTTTGCATTTCTTTATGATTCAATCTTGGCAGGTTGTTGATGTCTAAGAATTTATCCATTTCTTCTAGGGTTTCCAATGTATTGGCACATAGCTGTTCATAGCAATCTCTAATGATCCTTTGAATTTTTGTGGTATGTGTTGTAACGTCTCCTTTTTTATCTCTGATTTTATTTATGTGGGTCTTCTCTTTTTTCAGTCTGGCTACAGGATTGTTAATTTTGTTTATCTTTTCAAAAAGCCAATTTTTCATTTTGTTGATCTTTTGTATTATTTTTATTTTGTTGTTTCGATTTCATTTATTTCTGCTCTGCTCTGTATTTCTTTCCTTCTGCTAACTTTGAGTTTGTTTGCTCTTGCTTTTTCAATTCTTTAATATGCATCATTAGGTTGTTTATTTGATGTTTTTCTAGTTTTTTGATGTAGGTGCTTATTGCTATAAACATTCCTTTTAGTACTGCTTTTGCTGTGTCTTATAGGTTTTGGTATGTTGTATATCCATTACTTGTTTGAAGAATTTTTTAAGTTTCCTTCTTAATTTCTTTATTGACCCTCTGGCCATTCAGGAATATATTGTTTATATGTGCTCATATAATTTCCAATATTTCTCTCGTTATTGATTTCCAGTCTTATTCCATTGTAATCAGAGAATATACTTGATATAATTTTAATTGGTTTGAATTTTTAAAGGCTTGTTTTGTGGCCTAACATATGGTCTGTCCTTGAGAATGATCCATGTGCTGAGAAGAATGTGTATTCTGTAGCCATTAGAAGAAATGTCCTATAAATATCTATTATGTCCATTTGTTCCATGGTGCAGATTAAGTCCAATGTTTTTCTGCTGACTTTCTGTCTGGATGATTTTTCCAATGCAGAAAGTAGAGTGTTGAAGTCTCCAACTATTATTGTGTTGGGGTCTATCTTTCCCTTTAGCTCTAATAATAATTCCTTTATAAATCTGGGTGCTTCAGCATTGGTGGCCTGTGTATTTTCTTTTTTTTTTCCTTTTCATTTATTTATTTATTTTATTATTATACTTTAAGTTCTAGGGTACATGTGCACAACGTGCAGGTTTGTTACATATGTATACTTGTGCCATGTTGGTGTGCCTGTCTCTTATACACATCTAGATGTGTATAAGAGACAGGATCCACTGATCTCTTCAAAGCTGTCAGACAGTGTCGTTTGCATCTGCAGAGGTTTCTGCTGCTTTTTGTTTAGCTGTGCCCTGTCCCCAGAAGTGGAGTCTACAGAGACAGGCAGGCCTCCTTGAGCTGCTGTGGGCTCCACCCAGTTCAACTTTCCTGGTGGCTTTGTTTACCTACTTAAGCCTCAGCAATGGCGGGCACCCCTCCCCCAGCCTCCCTGCTGCCTTGCAGTTAGATCTCAGACTGCTGTGCTAGCAATGAGGGAGGCTCTGTGGGCATGGGACCCTCCTGGCCAGGTATGGGATATAATCTCCTGGTGTGCGGTTTGCTAAGACCCTTGGTAAAGCGCAGTATTGGGGTGGGAGTTACCCGATTTTCCAGGTGTTGGGTGTCTCATTTCCCCTGGCTAGGAAAAGGGATTCCCTTCCCCCTTGCACTTCCCAGGTGAGGCGATGCCTCGCCCTGCTTCAGCTCTCGCTGGTCAGCTGCCCCAGCTGACCAGCACTGATTGTCTGGCACTCCCTAGTGAGATGAACCTGGTACCTCAGTTGAAAATGCAGAAATCACCAGTCTTCTGTGTCACTCGCGCTGGGAGCTGGAGCCTGGAGCTGTTCCTATTCGGCCATCTTGCCACCTGTGTATTTTCAATTGTTATATCCTTCTGCTGAATTGACTCCTTTGTCTCTTCATAATTTTTATCTTGAAATCTGCTTTATGTAATATAATTATAGCTACTCCTGTTTTTTGTTTGTTTCCGTTTACATGGAATATCCTTCTTCATTTTTTTTTTCAGTCTCTGTGTATAAGTGAAGTGTGTTTCTTGTAGGCAACAGATTATTGGACCTTGTGTTTTTATTTATTCAGCCACTGTATATTTTTCGATTAGAGAGTTTATCCACTTACATTCAATTTTATTATTGATACATAAGGACTTACTCCTGCTATTTTGTTATTTGTTTTCTGGTTGTTTCATGGTCTTCGTTTTCTTCCTTCCTTTTTTTTAGTGAAGGCAATTTTCTCTGACATGTTTTAATTTCTTTTAATTTTTTGTGCATCTGTTGTATGTTTTTTGATTTGAGGTTACCATGAGGCTTGAAATATGATCTTATAACCCATATTTTAAATTGATGATAACACTGTATAAAGAAGCAAAAAAAAAAAAAAAACAGCAAAGAGAAAATGAATAAAAACTCTACACTTTAATTTCATCCACTCACTTTAAAATATTTGTTGTATATTGTCCATGTCTTAAAGTTGTTGTAGTTATTTGTTTTTGATAGGTTCATCTTTTAGTTTTCTATTAAAGATACAAGTAATTTAGACACCACAATTACAGTATTATAATATTCTATGTTTCTTTGTGTACTTACTACTACCAGTGAGTTTTGTACCTTCAGATGATTTCTTATTGCTCATTAACATCTTCTTCTTTCAAGTTGAAAAACTCCCTTTAGCATGTCTTTTAGGATAGGTCTAGTGTTGATGAAATCTCAGTTTTTGTTTGTCTGTAAAAGTATTCATTTCTCCATGTTTAAAGGATATTTTTGCTAAATATACTATTCTAGGATAAAAGGGTTTTTGTTGTTATTGTTTAGTACTTTAAATATGGCATGCCACTCTCTCCCGTCCTGTAAGGTTTCCACTGAGAAGTCTCCTGACAGATGTATTGGAACTTCTTTGTATGTTGTTTGTTTCTTTTCTCTTGCTGCTTTTAGGTTCTTTATCCTTGAGGTTTGGGACTTTGATTATTAAATGTCTTGAGGTAGTCTTTGGATTAAATCTGCTTGGTGTTCTATAGCCTTGTTCTTGAATATTGAAATCTTTCTCTAGGGTTGGGAAGCTCTCTGTTGTTATTATCCCTTTGAATAAACTTTCTACCCTGAATTCTGTCTCTCTACCTCCTCGTTGAGGCCAATAATTCTTAGATTTGCCCTTTAGAGGTGATTTTCTAGATCTTGTAGGCATGTTTTATTCTTTTCTATTCTTTGTTTCATTTCCTCTGTGTATTTTCAAATAGGCTATCTTTAAGCTTACTAATTCTTCCTTCTGCTTAATTCTGCTGTTAAGAGAGACTGATGTATTCTTCAGTATGTTGGTTGCATTTTTTAGCTCCAGAATTTCTGCTTGATTGTTTCTAATTATTCAATCTCTTTGTTAAATTTGCCTGGTAGTATTCTGAATTGCTTCTCTGTGTTCTCCTGAATTTTATCAAGTTTCCTCTATACAGCTATTTGATTTCTCTGAAAGCTCACATATCCCTGCTGCTCTGGGATTGGTCACTAGTGCCTTATTTAGTTTGCCTGGTGAGCTCATGTTTTTCTGGATGGTCTTGATGCTTTTGGATATTATTTGGTGTCTAGGCATTGAAGAGTTAGGTATTTATTGTAGTGTTTGTAGTTTGGGCTTGTTTGCACCCATCCTTCTTAGGAGGGCTTTCTAGATATTTGAAGGGACTTGGGAGTTGTGATCTAATTCTTTGGTTACTGCAGTTGCATCTGAATTAGGGGAAACTCCAAGCCTAGTAACACTGTGGCTCTTGCAGAGTTGTAGAGGTACTGCCCCGGTGATCTTGGGTAAGATCCAAAAGAATTCTCTTGATTAATAGGCAGAGACACTTGTTCTCTTAGTTTCCCTGAAAAAGAGGGAAACTCTCTATCTCTGTACTGAGTTGCCTGGAGCTGGGGGAGGGGTAACACAAGCACTTCTGTTGCTACCACCACTGGGACTGGGCTGGCTCAGACCCAAAGCCAGCACATCCCTGGGTCTCGCCTAAGGCCCACGGTGACCACTCTCTGGCTATTGCCTGTGGTCACTCAAGGATCAAGGGCTGTACATCAGCAGGTGCTTAATCCAGCCAGGTGCCTGTCCTTCAGGGAAATGAGTTCACCCCTGGCGCCAGGTGGGTCCAGAGATGTCATCTGGGAGCCAGGACTTGGAATCTAAAACCTTAGAAATCTACCTGGTTTTCTATTCTACTGTGGCTGAGCTGGCATCCAAGTTGTAAGACAACATTCTTTCCACTCTTCTCCCTCCTTTCCTTAAGCAGCAGAGTCTCTCCCCATGACCACCACCACCCTAGTCCTACAGCTAGTACTGCCTGGTGATTACCAATGTTCACTCAAGGCCCAAGGGCTCTTTAGTCTGCTTATGATGAATCCAGGCTTAGTTCTCTCCCTTTGCAACAATGGCTCCTCTCTGGCCCAAGGCAGGTCCAGAAATGCTGTCTAGGAGAGTGAAGGCCTGAAATTAGGAGCCCCAAGAGTCTGCTTGGTATTTTACCTCATTGTGGCCAAGCTGGTATCCAAGCTGTGAGACAAAGTCCCCTTTATACTTTCCTCTCCTTTCCTCAAACTGAAGGGGTTTCTCCCCATAGCTAACACAACTGGGAATGTGTTGGGTCACACCTGAAGTCAGCATGGTACTGAGCCTCACCCAAGGACTGTGGTGGTACTGCCTGGCTACCATTGCTGATTATCCAAGGCCCAAGGGCTCCTTAGTCTGTAGATGATTAATTCTGCTAGGACTGGTTTCTTCCTTTCAAGGCAGTGGGTTCCCTTCTGTTCCAAGGTGTGTTTAGAAATGTCATCTTGGGACCGGGCATGGTGGCTCACGCCTGCAATCCCAGGACTTTGGGGGGCCGAGGCAGGTGGATCACTTGAGGTCAGGAGTTTGAGAACAGCCTGACCAGCATGATGAAACCCTGTCTCTACTAAAAATACAAAATTAGCTGGGTGTCAGAAATTAGCCAGGTGTGGTGATGCGTGGCTGCAATCCCAGCTGTTCGGGAGGCTGAGGCAGGAGAGTTGCCTGAACCTGGAAGGCAGAGGTTACAGTCAGCTGAGATCAAGCCACTACACTCTAGCCTGGACCACAGAGTGAGACTCTATCTCAAAAAAAAAAAAAAAAAAAAAAAAAAAGAATGTCATCTGTGGGCTAGGGTCTGAAATGTGGATCTTACAACTCTGCCTGGTGCTAATTCTGTGGCTGACCTGGTAAACAAGTTGCAAGACAAGGTTGTCTTTATTCTCCTCACTCCCTTCCTCACTCCCTTCCTCCTGGGAAGGAGTCCTCACTCCTTCACTCCTTCACTGGGAAGGAGTCCTCACTCCCTCACTCCCTTCCTCCTGGGAAGGAGTCCCTCCCAGGGCTGCTAAGTGTTGGGAGAAGAGTGAAAATTCCTTGGCTGCCCCAGCTTATGTCTCACCTAGGGCATGTGCACCCCAAGTCCACTGTCTCTGAGCCCAGCATAGCACCAGGACTTTTCCAGAAATGGCAGTCTTTGTGGCCTAGACTACCTTTCAAGTTTATTTAGGACCGCAGAGCACCTCAGCCTGTAGTGGCGAAGCTTGCTGGAACTTAGGATGGACGATTTGCTTCTGGCTAAGTCTGGTCTAGATGCTCCCTCCTTGGGCGATGGCTGGGTTCTGCCTGGTGTTGCTTTCCACTGTGACAAGGCAGCACTGAGTTCCAATACAAAATTCCACAATCACTGCATTTTTTTCATCCCCAAGTGCTCAGATTTTCTCTCCACACCATTTGGAGAGAAAATTTCTCTCCACACTGCTGGGGGATGGGGAGGAATGAATCGCCTATAGGCAATTCAAGACTGTTTTTCCTACCTTCTTCAGTGCTGCTTTCCTTAATATGATGTTAAAACCAGGTACTGTAATCACTCACCTGATTTTTGGTTCTTATGAAGGTGCTTATTTTGTATGAATAGTTGTTTAATTTGGTCTTTCTGTGGGGGGTGATCACTTCAGGGTTCTATTTGGCTATCTTGCTCCACCTTCTCTCTGCATTTATTTTCATACTTCACAAAAGTGATTAAGACTGTAGGTTTAGATTCAGACATACTTGGATTCCTAATCCTGGTTCATTACCCAGAGTTCACTTAATGTCTCTGAATCTCAGTTTCTTCATCTGTGAAATGAATTCCTCATAGAGTTGTTGCAAAAGTTTAAGGAGTTAAGGCATACAAAGTGCCATGCATAGAGTAGATGTTTTTATGTAACTCTCCAAATCTTGGGCTATTGTGCAACTGGGAAAGCCATTCCCAGAAAGAGCATTCCATCATAGAAGGTCATGATTTATATTCAGGAAGCTCTCTTTGAACAGAGCAGAAAAAAAATAGAGATGAAATACAGCCCTTTTAAGCCATACAGCTTGAAACCTCACAAAGAATCTCCTGTCTGCATGACCAGAAAGTGGAGATATATTTTGGGAACATGTATCTTTATAGAGAGGGCAGAGGGACCCAGGAGGGTTAGCTCTGAGAAGACAGGTTTGGGTGGGGACTGAGAGAGACCTGGAAGCTGGCTTTAAGCATCAAAAGACCAGAGAAGAGGAAGGAGGCTTATGATGTGGGGCTCTAGGATGGGTCTAAGAAGACATGGACATATGTGAAAAGTGGGGTGACTTGGGGTCTATCCAAGGAAGATCTTACCAATAGGCAGTAAATTGCCTTAGTTGACTGGGTTCCACAGGGAGGTAGTGAGCTGCATATGGGAGTGTCCCCCGCTCTGGCCTTCTCTCCAGTAGCCTATTCTCTGGCCCTGCCCTCCATTCTTCTCATTGTCTCTTACTATAATATCTTCCCTTTGACTCATGAAGATAGCCAACCCTTTCTTCTGTTTCACTTTCATCTCTGTCCATCTCAGACTACATGGTTCATCCCTTTAGCCACACTCTTCCCAGTTGTCTCAATTCTCTTCCCTGTTGTGCTATTAAAACCCCATCTAATTATCCTATTTCTCTGCTCTTGTGCTCTGCCTTCGTGATTGACTTACAACAATTTCAATGGTTTCAGCCATAATGGATATCGAGAGAGGTCGAATAACCACCTCAGCTTATATAGCTGGTGAATTTTAAAAAGAGGACTCAAACAAGGCCTGCTAACTCTAAGTCTCCTTCTCTTTCTAGGATATTATTATGCCTCTCTCAGGTATTTTAGTATTATTCCTAAGGTAAGAATAATGGAGAAGGGAAGAAAAGAATGTATTGGAATGAACTGGGAGAAAGACTCTTATGGACATAGAAACACATTGAGGTCACTGATTCACTAAATACGAATCAAGACCCTCCCTGCGTTTGTTCCATGACCAGTGGAGACACAAAAATTAGCAAGATACTATTTTCATTCTCAAGACATTTGTAGACATCTAAGTAAATTATCTGAAAACAAGATGGTAGAGGAGTGATGGGAATATGATGTGATGTTAGGGACCTGTTTAGGTTAGGTTCCCAGAAATGAAACTTGGGAAGATTCTCATACATGTGAGGTTTGGGTGGCATGCTCTCGGGAGAAGCGGGTGATGGAGCATAGGGCAGGTCTCTGAGGGCAGGGAGACCAGCCACAGCCCGATCCTGTGAGGTGCTCTCAAGTGAGTGGCATCACAGACTTGGCCCCATTTTGAGGCAAGTGGGCTGGGCTTTTACATCCCCACACCAAGCTGTGAGTGGCTTCAGGCACAAGAAGGGGGCCTTATAATCTTCTGTGGAGAGGCAGACTCCATCAGTGGAAGGCAGTTCTCCATGGAAAGTGGCTGTTGTAAGCTATTAGCAGTGATCTCAGTATCTGGGGTTTGAGGGCTCCTTCCTGGTAAAGAGGATCTGGGTGGGGCACCACCAATGACTACTGCAGGGAGACAGAATAGTGATACCTGGCCTGGCTGGAGAGGAGAGGCAGGGGTTAGAGAAGGAGAAGTTAGGAAGGCTTCCCAAGTTAAGGGGTCCGCGTGATTGTGGACTTTTGATCCTGAACCTTTCTTGAACAGTCAACCAACTCTGTAATATGGCTAATTTTGCAGCTCCTTCCAAAAGAGAAACGTTCATCTAAATCTTTTAAAGCATTTCACGTTAGATTATAAAATGGAAAGATCAATGACACCAATATGGCTGCGGGAATATCTATTCCTATACAAAGATATTTGTGGCACAAAAGCTGCCCTATTTGTAGGGGAAAAAATAATGTTTTCCTTCCCTCTCTCCCTACTCTGCTTCTCTCTCTCTCTCTCTCTCTCTCTCTCTCTCTCTCTCTCTAACATAATTTTGTCTTTGGGGATTTAGACAAGAAGTCTTCTCTTAGAGAAGAAGCAGGTTTGGAAAGGTGTTCATGATATTTTGTTTAGTGAAAAAGGCAAGTTACAAAATGACATATCTATGATTCTTTACCAACATCTCTATTAAAAGTTTTGCAAGGTTATACACTCTAATGTTTAAATGGTTATAACAGTTTTGTGATTTCTAGCGACTCTTTTTAGTTGATCGTATTTTCTAATCTGTCATTTGTGTAGTTATTACAAAAGAGAAAATAAGATGGATAGAACTGATAGCTCATCGTCATTGTCAGTCTTGTTGGTCTGATCATTGCTCTTTCTACCTTCATAATGACAGCTTACCTTATTGCCGTGGGAGAACATGAGCTTGGATCTTTATGCCAAGCAGACTGATTCTGGTTACCAACACCTGACCCCTTTCCTCTTGCTACTGCCTCTGCAGGTAATTTTGGAAACCTGATTGATGGAGGGTCCCATCAAGGCAGTAAGAAGTCAGCTGAATCAGCTGAAGAAGACCTCCTTCCACTGCTTCACGAAGGACAAGGGGATGTGGCCCATGATGTTCCCATTCCTATGGCCTCCACCACTCACCCAGAGAAGCCACTGGTGACGGAAGGGAACAGGTAGGAGACATAGCCTGGGAGAACAGCCAAGGATTTTGGTATGGGATTTTGTCCAATTTCTAGGACTGTTTTCTTCAGTTCTTCACTAAAATCAGAATTTTTTTTTTTTTTTTTTTTTTTTTTGAGACGGAGTCTTGCTCAGTCACCAGGCTGGAGTGCAGTGGCGCATCTCAGCTCACTGCAACCTTTGCCTCCCGGGTCCAAGTGATTCTCCTGCCTCAGCCTCCTGAATAGCTGGGACTATAGGCACACACCACCATGCCTGGCTAATTTTTGTGTTTTTAGTAGAGATGGGGTTTCACCATGTTGACCAGGATGGTCTTGATCTCCTGATCTCATGATCCCCCAGCCTCGGCCTCCCGAAGTGCTGGGATTACAGGCATAAGCCACCATGCCCGGCCAGAAACATAATTTTTTAATCTCAGCTATGAGAACAAGGTGCAAATTGGAGCAAGAGGGTAAGTACCACTCAACTGAATCCTTAGCAACATGACGACCCTCCAGATAACACACCTAGGTGATTCATTTAAGGGCAGAGCAATGATGATGATGATGATCATATCTGAAGCACCCTTTATTCTGTAACTGAAGCAAAATAAGGTAGGAAGGTCAGAACTTACAATTTCAATCCAAACCCTCTTATTATATTCATCTGAGTTCTGTGCTATTATGTAAATTCAATTTGATGGGATTATTGAATACATAATTTCTTATCTTATTTTTGACACAGTCATTTGCAAACTGAAAGACTCAAAAAAAAAAAAAAAAAAAAAACAATTGTCAGGCACCAGAAAAGATAATTTCAGAAAACAGCTGGGGGCACTTACACGTACTCTCACTGATCTTCTTTAATCCATGCAAATTTTCAACCTGCAAATAGAAGTAAAATTATAGAATTTTTTAAAAGAAAGTGGTGTCAAGCACCGATCAAATGAGAAGGGATAGTGTAGTAAGAGTCTTTTATTGCCAGATCTTGAAATATGTATGATCTTATTGGATTCTCATAATAGCATGTTTCTTCCCACATTTTGCATGTGAAGAGAATGAAGATGTTGCATGGCCCCGACAAGGCTACATCTCTATGCTCCTCAGTCCCTCTGCTCTTTTCAATCTGGACACTCTCTGGGGACTGAACCATGACCACTCTCAGGATAACAGGGACTCCCAAATCTGTCTTCCTAGACAGCCCTCTTTCCTGAGCAGCAGATCTAAGCACTTCCGCTTGGATGTCCCAGATTACTCACCAGGCCCATTGTCTTCACAGACAGCTTTTCTTCTTTCCCTATTTTCCTGTCTCATAGACCGAGCTCACCCTTCTGAGTCCTCCAAGCCACAGGCAAGAAAATTGTCAACTGTTGGTTGGGTGAGGTGGCTCACGCCGAGGTGGGTGGATTGCGAGGTCAGGAGTTCAAGACCAGCCTGGCCAACATAGTGAAACCCCGTCTCTACTAAAAATACAAAAAATTAGCAGGGTGTGGTGGCAGTTACCTGTAATCCCAGCTACTTAGGAGGCTGAGGCAGGAGAATCGCTTGAACTCAGGAGGTGGAGGTTGCAGTGAGTGGAGATCGCGCCACTGCACTCCAGCCTGGGTGACAGTGGAAGACTCCATCTCAAAAAAAAAAAAAAAAGGTCAACCGATCTCTTGTCCTTCCTACCTGCATCTGCTCAGTGATGAAGTCAGTCAATACAGTTCTTAAGTCTTTCTCAAATCTATTGCCATTTAAAAATTCTGGCCATTGGCACCTTCAGCGTGAATTACTAGAAAACAACAGCAACAACACCTCCTACCTAACTTGGATCTTATTCAAGACCTTCGCTAAACTGTGCGAACCATTTACTCCCCTGATTCACCTCACTCATTGATGACCTGTGGCTTTCAGGATTAATTCCAGAGGCCATAGCTTATGGATTTGATCCCAGTCTACTTCTCCACCTTCATTTTTGGCCACTCTACAAACTCTTCCATTCCAAACCGTGGTGCCCCTGGCAGTTTCCCAATATGTCCTGCTGTGTGCTGCTTCTGGACCTTTGAACGCACTCTTCCTTATATCTGGCAATAATCCCCCTCCTCAGAACTGCTAGGTTTGAGACAAAGCCCAGTTCCCTTCCCTGAATCCACAGTCTGATTTGGATTTCTGTCCTTACGTCCCCAAGCACTGATTGAAGACGTTTTTATCTGTCTCTCTCCTCTGTTAAACTGGGAGCATGTTGAGGCCAGGGACTGTGCCTTCTTCACACGCATATCTGTTCATCTCTGTGCTCATAAGTGTTTTTGAATAAGTTAAGGAATTACTATAACTGGATTGGGTACAGAGTACTATGGGAACAGAGTCAGGTGAGTAATCCCACTGAGGAGGAGGTAAGGAGTTGGGAAAAGGCACAGAAAGAGTAACATCCTAAAGGATGAGAATGTGCTTAAGGGATTGAGGGAAAGCATTTAGGACAAAGCAGAATGGAGTCCATTGAAATAGTCTTAGCTGTTTGTCCTCTTGTTTTTGAGCATTCCCTGAATTTTCTAAACCTTGTCCTTCCATGGGCCTTCCATGAATCACCTTCTTTGGGGTATTTTTTTGGGTCCCTGAATGCCATACCTGTTTATCTGTCATTCTTTACAACACCAGAGACAACCCCAAATTCCTCTGTCTTTTAACTTTATTCTCAAAACTGAGACCATCAGTGAGTGAACAGCTGGCTCTGCAGTTCTGGGGGACTGTTCTGAGACTACTCAGAGGTACTCTGCATCTTTGCACTGAGGCCAGGCAGTGAAGACATTCTCTACCTTGATGGATTAGCCATTGTTGACTATTGGTGGGGATTTCAGGGGAGGATGGCAAGGGAAGGATTTAGGAGGAGATGAGAGGTTTCAAAGCATCCTTGGATGCACCTCATATTAGTGCTGTCCTGCTGACTTAAGGAAACCAAAATAAGTCATGCTGGTATTTTTTTGGTACAGTTGGGCTTTCTGTACACTCTTCAGTCACCATACTGAGGCTCTGTCTATATAGTGACAAGCCAGGGAGGCAGCAGCTGAGTTGGAAAAGTCTATGTCTATAAAAGACCCCTATACATATGTACACATATATGCATGCATGTGCACATATATTTGAACACACACAATTTATTTGCTGCCCCCATTAAAATGTCACCTTGGATTTGTTCTGGGCTTTCCAGTTTTACAAAGCACATGCATTCACATGCATCTAATTTACTAGGCTGGAGCTCCGGAATGGGACTGAAGAATAAGATATCCAATGGCAGGACATCATGTGATGACCCAAAGTCACAAGGCTGGTCCTGTATCAGCACAGCCATTTAGACTGGCATTCTCCCCTTTCCACAAGCAGCACAGCACCTTCCCATCTGCTGCCTTCTAGCTGCCCTGCAGTTTGCCTAAGAAGCCACAGCATCCTTGTCCATGTAGACATACTAAGACTAGAAGGTCCTGAGAACCAAAGAGACAAAGGCCTTGTTGAACATCATTAGCACAAAATAATCCAAACCAAAGAAACCTTGAGACAAAGTAAAATTTGGGGTGGGAATTTATTTATCTGCAGGATTCTTAGTGCAGTGATTTTTAACGAGATGAAATAGAGCAGTTTGGTTTCTAAACTTGTTTTTGTTCTCCTGCTGTAATAACAAACCCAGTTTCTTCCAAAAACTTACGTGGCTTCTCTTCTGAGTAAACACCTGCCGGTCTGTTTTCTGCAGAACAGACCATGGGACACCTTCACTAATTTTATTGTCTCCTTCAGACGAAATTTGTGTGGCAGAGCTAAAAAGAGCAATCATCCATTCTTTCAGGCTGAAGTTCTCTTTAGTTTTTTGGAATGGAAACAAAGGTTGGTCAGTCTCTCTCTCTCTCTCTCGTTCTCGCTCTCGCTCTCGCTCTCTCACTCTCTCGCTCTTGCTCTCTCTCTCTCCCCCCGCCACCCCTCCTGCTTTCTAGAGGCTTCTTGCTCCATGTGTCATCCTGTCACACCCATTCCATGGACTTTAGCCTTGCACAGTTCTCTTCACACAGTCCCAGATGTTTGGGAAAAAATTACACTGGGTTTGGGGGGGAACCTGGTCAAAATAATAGCTGTCATTAGGCAGGGAGCTTCTTCAAATTTTTGCCATATTTCTCCCCGCTTAGCTACCTCCACACCCATCCCCTTCCTTCTTGGAATTAAAACATATAAATTAGCTGCCGCTTTTCTGTCATCTCTCTCACGCTGTTAACTGCCTCCCATCGGCATGCTCACATTTCCAACTGCCGTCTTCAAATACTCCTTCTGGCTCCACGGCTTCCCCTTTTAGCTACTTTGCTATCCCTCTTGTCCCTTTTAGCCAAGCAAGTAACCTACACTATTGGCATTAGTTCCTGACAACACAAAATATCAGACGGATGGGTGGAAGAAAAGAAGGATGGAAGGAAAAGTGGATGGAGGGAAAGGTGGTTAGACGGGCAAGCCATGAAATGCTGAAGTTTAGTTTGGGACACAAGCCTTTACCCTCATTGATAGTATGATTATCTTTTTACATTTCTCTAGCAATTTCAGCTTATATAATGCATTTATATCTGTTTTCTTTTTTAAAAAATTGTTTTTTTCCCATAGGTTTTGGGGGAACAGGTGGTATTTGGTTACATGAGTACATTCTTTAGTGGTGATTTGTGAGATTTTGGTCTGCCCATCACCCAAGTAGTATACGCTGAACCCAATTTGTAGTCTTTTATCCCTCACTCTCCTCCCACCCTTTCCCCTCCAAGTCCCCAAAGTCCATTGTATCCTTCTTATGCCTTTGCATCCTCATAGCTCATAGCTTAGCTCCCACTTATGAGTGAGAGCATACAATGTTTGGTTGTCCATTCCTGAGTTACTTCACTTAGAATAATAGTCTCCAATCACATTCAGATTGCTGCAAATGCCATTAATTCATTCCTTTTTATGGCTGAGTAGTATTCCGTCGTATATATGCACACACACCACAGTTTCTTTATCTACTTGTTGATTAATGGACAGTTGCGCTGGTTCTACATTTTTGCAGTTGTGAATTGTGCTGCTATAAACATGCATGTACGTATCTTTTTTGTATAATAACTTATTTTCCTCTGGGTAGATACCCAGTAGTGGAATTGCTGAATCAAATGATAGTTCTGCTTTTAGTTCTTTAAGACCTGAAACTATAAAAATTCTAGAAGATAACATCAGAAAAACCCTTCTAGACATTGGCTTAGGCAAAGATATGACCAAGAACCCAAAAACAAATGCAACAAAAACAAAGATAAATAGGTGGGATTTAATTAAACTAAGGAGCTTTTGCACAGCAAAAGGTACAGTCAGCAGAGTAAACAGACAACCCACAGAGTGGGAGAAAGTCTTCACAATCTATACATGTGACAAAGGACAAATATCTAGAATCTACAAGGAACTCAAATTATCAAGAAGAAAACAGTCTCATCAAAAAGTGAGCTAAGGACATGAATAGACAATTCTCAGAGGAAGATACGCAAATGGCCAACAGACATATGAAAAGATGCTCAGCATCACTAATAATCAGGGAAGTGTAAATCAAAACCACAATGCTCAAAATGCACAAACACTCAAAATGCACAAATGCAAATCAAAACCACTATGCTCAAAACGCACAAAATGCAAAAATACTCAAAATGCACAAAACTACCTTACTCCTGCAAGAATGGCCATTACTAAAAAATAAAAAAACAATAGATGTTGGCATGGATGCGGTGAAAAGGGAACACTTCCACACTGCTGTTGGGAATGAAACTAGTACAACCACTGTGGAATACATCTGTTACCTTGACTTTCACACATGCCTGGCACATAGTGACCAGAAAGGAAAAGTTACTTTTCTTCCCATTTTCCCTCTCTCATTTAAAATCGTCCTCCTCCTGCACTCCAGCCTGGGTGATGGAGCAAGACCTTGCCTTTTAAACATTAATTACTTAATTAAATTAATTAAATAAAAATAAAGTCATCCTTCTTGAAAAAGGCCTGCCTAAAAAAAATCCTGTCCTCTGGTGATTGTTTCTAAGCTTTCTTCCAGTTCTGATGGTGGCTGTTAATACCTCTCCATTGTAGCCATCTAACTGTTCATTGTTCATTGCTCACAGGTCCCCAATTATAGACTAAGGATGGTGTTAAAAGTTTGATAGTTTTGTTACCATGCCTCCCGAGTCCTGCCCAGAACATACAAAACATTAACGTGTGACTGGGGTTGCCTGGAAAACACTGATTACCAGCTAACTTCCAGACCTAATTGTTTTCACAGGAATTACAACTATTTGCCATTTGAGGCTAAGAAGCCCTGTGTCTACTTCGTCAGCTCTTGGGGAGACCAGACCTTCAGGCTGCACTGGTCCAACATGCTGGAGAAAATGGCAGACTTCCTGGTAGGTGACTCTGACAGGCGATGGATTAGAGGATTGGGAAACTGGTTGGGAAAGGGGTTTTTAAAATCCACCTAGTAGAGGATGTTAACCTCAGTTTAAATACAAACAAATGGGGGATGGTGCATTTGGAGGGCACGCGGATCCTACCATGCGTATCTAGGGGAATGAGATAACATTTTGTAAAATCCCTGGACTTGAATCAAACTACCTAAGTTCAAATCCCTGCCCTGCTTCTGGCTGTTATAGGATCTAGATATGGGCTGTTTTTCTAATCTCCGAAGGGCAGGAATTGACAACTTTCTCACAAAATAGATAGATCCTGGCTTCAACTAATAAAAATTCCTAAGTCCCTGGCACAGTGGACAACTACCTACAACATCAGACCCTGCCTGCCTCTACAGCCCCGTCTTTCCTATGTTCTTCCTCCCTTACTTTGTTCCAACCACACTGGTCTCCTTTGAATATGTTGAAAAAGCCAAATTCCTTTAAGCCTCCCAGCCACCACCATGCCTTTTCCTCTGTTACTTTTCCCCTCTCTAGTCTTCTTGTAACGCAGCCAAATTCCAGGGTTTAGTTTCAGACTTCCTCAGGGAAGAGTGTGACACCTTCTACCCCCTTATCTTCTTACATAACACCCTGTTTTGTTTTGTTTCGTTTTTGAGAAGGCAGTCTTGTTTTGTCACTGAGGCTGGAATGCAGTGGCATAATCACAGCTCACTGCAGCCTTGCCCTTCTGGGCTCAAGTAATCCTCCTGCTTCAGCCCCCCATGTAGCTGGGACCACAGGCATGTCCTACCACCCCTGGCTAATTTTTAAAATATTTTGTAGAGATGGAGTCTCACTGTGTTGCCCAGAATGGCCTGGAACTCCTAGGCAATCCTCCCACCTCAGCATCCCAAGTATTTGGAAGTACAGGTGCACACATGCAACCATGCCTGATTTTTTTTTTCTTTGTTACCCAGGCTGGTCTGGAATTCCTGGGCTTAAGCAATCCTCCTGCCTTGGCCTCCCAAATTGCTGGGGTGTTAGGCATGAGCCATCGTGCCTGGCCAACGCCCTGTTCTTTTCCTTTGGACCACTTATGCTTTACAATATATTTATGTGTTTCTTTGTTCAATAACTATTTGCCACTGTTTCTATGGCATTTAGCATAATGCCTGGCACCTGATAGGGGCTAAATAATTATACATGGAATTGAATCTTTGAAAGTATTTTATACTGTAAACAGTGCCAATCAATATCCAATCAATGCTAGGTTTTCCCACCTCAGCCCCAGGAGGGAGAGAAAGCTGGGACCTCTGTTTCTCTGATATCTTGCTCCTTCCCTTTATAAATTCTTCTCTCCTACTCCCGTGCTCCCACTACTCTGTCCCACATGCCTTACCAGATCATCCTTGTCTTGACCCTCCTGTTCCACTAAAACCTATGCTAAGTCAAGAACAAATTTCTCTGTCCCATTTGCTTTATAATCCTTGTCTCCAAATTTGTAAAACAAAGTATTGTCTCTGACCATGAGGATTCCAGGCATCATGGAAATAAACTCTGAGAGTGGTCAGGAGACCTAGTCTGGGGTCACAGCACATGGAAGTCACAGACTGTCTTGGTTAGGATGGTCTTACTTCTCCTTCAGACAGAGTAGATCGTTTATCTCCAAGAGTGTTGACATTTATCTCCAAGAGTCTTGACAAAGCAAATCAGAATTTTTTTCCTAGAGGCCATAGTGACATTCATTTCTAATTCCTTTATCAATGTTGGCATCCCTGCCATGCTTGGCATATCATGGCTAACTACCATGAGAGACATGACTGAATGTTTACTAACTACCAGCGCTGTTTGAGGATATCCACACCCCCTATAGTGTTGTAGGTGCGTTCTGTTATTATTCCATTCCACAGATAAGGAAATTGGGCATAAATGGATTAATTCACTTGTAAGTGATAGAGCCTGGATTTGAACCAAGGCAATCTGACTCTGGAGCCCAAATCCTTAACTATGCCACAATGTTTCCTATTCTTATAGTGAAGGTGTAAAGAGGGGGAACATATGTCCCCAGGCACCAGACTTTGGGATATGGTAGAGAATACAGTTTCATAAATTCTAGCAAAGGCGTAGTAACACATATACTTCCCCTTAGGTGCCATTTTCCTCCAGGTCACTAAATAGAATTCTAGAATTTAGTCCCAAAGGAAAAGTGTGATTATTAAGTATACAAGCATAGGGCCATTGCCATGTACAATCTGTCCCATTACCTGGCCCAAAACTCATGTAATCAGAAGAACAGGGAACCGTTTAATTTCAGGGATTATTCAATATGATTATATCCCTATGTAAAAAATTGACTTGAACATTACTTTTGAAGTTTTGGGTAATTATATCTAATTACTCTACATTGTTAGCTATTTCCCACATTATTAGGTTTCCCCAGAGAGTAGATTCTAAATAAATGGTACCCATTAGGGAATGGATCTGTAACAGAAACAATGAGTTTGAACAGTATGGGAGAAGACTTGTATCTGGACCAATTCCACTTATTAAAAGAAAGGTTCAAAGTTAGAATACAGTAGCATTTTCCAATTCAAGTACAAGAAAACTAGATAAATCTTCCTTCATTTCCAAATCAAAAAATTAGCTGTTCTTTCTAGTACATTACAATTAGTATCTCTACTACCAATCTCATTCACACCACCTCATCTCTCCGCCCCTGTGGTTTGTTTTCAGGAAGAAAGTATAGAAGAAGTGAGAGATTTGATCAAGATTTCACAGGAGGCACCTGAAGAGAAAATGAAAACAGTGTTCAGTGACTTCATCAGTCAGAGCAGGTACCGGGAGAGACAGCCGGCATAGGCAGAGCTGAGCTTCTGTGGACTCAGCTTTTCATTACCTTGAGAGAGTAGTCGATTTCCTATGCATTCAAATGGGTGTTTTAGAGTGCTGTATCCATCTTAATTTTGTTCAGTAATTTCACTGGTGCTTGTGGACTGACTACTGCTTCTCGACACTTAACTCAAACATAAATCAAAGGTGGAAAAAGCAAAGGAAGACTTACTACAGAGACTCTGTAGGAAACAAGAAAAATGCTAGTAGTGTTAGTGCACCAGCATGGTGCTGTGCATGTGGTAGACACTCAGCAAGTATGTGACACTTAGATGGTTCGAAGCATAAGCTATTAATATATAAAATACTGTTGTTGGGCTGAGGGAAAACATCTCTTCTCTGAAGGCTCTCTGAAAAATCAACTATTTTCAGTGAAATATACTATTCAGTGAGCCTGAAGAGTATATTTCAATATACTATTACAGGGGCTGAGGGAAAACCTTCCCTCCCCTCTCTGAAGGCTCAGTGGAAATCAACTGACAAAACGTAGATTAATAGGAGAAAAGGCATGCAAATGTATGAACGTGCACAGGCGAGAACCACAGAGTGATTACTCAATTACCCAGTGCAGTACAGAAGCTTATATATCCTTTTTTAGACGGGATGGGGGAGATGGAGAATCTAGACATTTCTTTTGAGGGACAGTAAATCATTAGGAAGAATGAATGGACCAGGGAGATGGGAGGCCAACCTTAGGGGAAGGTGAGGGATGAAGCTGCACAGGAACACAGGTTGTCTTAGTTTTTATACAAAGTCCCCCAGGTAATCTCTTGGAGCTGTCCTTAGAAGAACAGATGCAAAGTCTTTCAGGGCAGGTGATGATTCCAGTCTCTTCTCTGTTGGTTGATCTTTCCTGGTTATTTGATGAGATCTCTAGGGAGGGAGTCTTAAGACAATCACTTTTCAGCTTTCTTAGTCTGAGAGCAAAATGTAAAGAGTCTCTCCTGGTGCTTCGGAAAAGAGGATCAGAGAGACAGGGAGACATGGAAAAGGTCAGAGAGAAACCCTGGTTCTGAGGCTTATTTCTGAGGCCTTCCCATTTTCAAAGCACTCGGCATGATGAAGCACCATATTTTAGGGAATTGTTTTCTGTGTTCCAACACAATTTAATGAAAATTTTATACAACATATTGAGTACCAATTAGTAACCCTTATTCTAGTGGTCAGACAATATAATAAAAGATAAAAAAAATAGGCTATATAGTTAATTATCTTTTACTGAGAATTTTCCCCAAAAATCAGTGGCTTAACACCATAGTTATTATCTCACTGTTTCTGTGGGCCAGGGGGCCGGGTGTGGCTCAGCTGGGTCTTTTGGGTCAGAGTCTCTTCCCTGGCTGCAGTCATATTAAGGCTCCACTGGGATGGATTCACTTCCAAGATCACTCATGTGGTCATTTGCAGAATTCAGTTTTTCATGGGCCATTGGGCTGAGGACTTCAATTTCTCACTGGCTGTTGCCTTGCCATGTGAGCCTCTCGAAGCTGCCTCTCATGACAGAGCAGCTGGCTTCATTCGAGCCAGCAAGCACAAAGAGTTGGAGAGAACATCCCAGCAAGACAGAAGTCAGAGTCTCCCATGCCTAGTCTTGGAAGTGACAGCCCATCCCTCTTGACTATTCTGTTAGAAGCAAGTCACTAGGCCCAGCCCATTTTCAAAGGGAGGAGATTACACAGTAACATGAATTGAAGGAGGTGGGACTCGCTGGAGCCGTCTTAGAGGCTGCTGACACTTTAAGGAAACAACTTGGACTAACCCTTGAAATTAACTAGGTTAAGATTTGAGCAAATATGAGAACTTGTCATAATGGAACAATGGAACTAATGGAAAGGGAGTGGAGATTCATCTGATGAAAGGCAGGGAGTAGCTAAATTCTGGTGTTCAGCTTTTTAAGTTCTGCCTCCCCAATCTCTCAACTACTCAATAATTTTTACTTTACAAAAAAAGGGAAAGCAAATAAATAGTTTTTATTTCTTGTTTTTCATTATAAAAGATATATACACACACACATACAGAAACACACACACATACAGAAACACACACACACAGAAACACACATTAGTGCTACTGCTGTGGTGAGCTGTTTAGTGCCACCTGCAATTCCCTTTAAGCATTTGAAAAAGCTTCACAATGCATACTTTTAGAAACTGTTTATGAGCAAATTAATAGCTCAATAACTTCTCTACGTTAGGGGATTACTTGGGATGACAGTTAATCATTCACCCTTTTTCAAGTTTATAACCAACTGAAAAAATATTAGAATAAGACAGAGATCAAAATGTTTTATAATTGGAAAAGCTGGATTTGAGAAAGCAGCTTGGACCTGAGGTCAAGGCAAGCTTCCTATTCCCCGAGCCTGTTCATGGCCAAGCAGCTCAACAAGGCTTCTCCCTCCATCTCGCCCTTGCCTCTCACAGGGACAGGGCACTTGCCATGGGACACGTGAAGGTAAGGGGGGTGTTCACAGCTAGCAGGCAGGCTGGGTCTGAAAGATGAAGAATGAACAGAAACGTGTGCCATGGTCATTTACCCCAATTTTAACGAGGAAACAAATTATTTCTCCCTGTGGGGAAAGGAAAGGGATCAGAAGTGATCATGTCTACCTGCACTGATCCATTCTGGAGAGTGACATGGAATTCCTTCTGCCACAAGAAAAGGCAGGAATTGGGGCAACAAGATTCCCTCTTCAAAATATAATCCTTTTTATTCTTTTTTAAAATTTAAAGAAAAGGTAGTGTTACTAGTGTGTCCAAGGAGGATTTCTGATGAGACTTCCAATCGCCAGTGGGTAGAGTCTGGTATGGGACCTTGTCTTAGGTGGTGTGGCATCTTAGGTTTTCTTTTTTGTTTCCTTTATAATTGATTTTTTTCATCAGAAGTGCTCATCATTGAAATGATCATGCTCATCATTTAAAAAAAACCAAATATATCAAGTGTGAAAGTTCTTCTCAATTCTCTCTCCAATCCTACTCTCCAGTGAGAAGAGTTTGATTTGTCCTCCTGGACTTTTTTCTGTGCATTTGGAAACATGCATCCTCATGTACACACTCATAAAATAACACATTTCTTCACAAATGATATCACACATTTGCTCAGCAGGTTGCCTTTTCATTCAGCAAAATATCACAGGCATCTTTCTACAGGTGCACATAATAGATATCCTGAATATTCAATTGCTTTTATGTGCCATGATATATTTAACTAGTCCCTAATGACATTTAAGTTGTTCCCACTTATTTTGCTACTATGAACAGTGCTACAATACATATGATTGTGTAAACATAATCTTAAGGGTAAGAATTCTAGCATAATTTACTTTAATTTTGAATCAAATTTAAATTTTGATAGGTGCTATCAAGTAGCCTCTAAAACACTGTAAGAATCTACACCCACCTTCAATAAAGTAGAAGAGTAACTATCTCTCAACATCTTCGCCAACCTTGAATATTATTCATTTTTATAGGTAAAATGGTATTGATTTTAATTTGCATTTAAGTTATCACTAGTAAGGACAATATCTTATTTCCCCAAGCGTTTAGTCCATTTACATTTTTCTTCTTGAATTGCATTCACAATCTTTACTATTTTCCTTTTGAATACATGTTTAACTTCATCTCCAAAAAATGTTACTACTCAGTGTTTCCTATTATTTTTAAATGGTAGGGACACATCTAAGTATTGAATCTAAAATATTTTTTTACATACAACTTTTCAGGAAACTTTTGGTGTGTGTTAAATTTGTAAGATGAAGAAAAACAGCATTTTGTGGGTTTTGTTATGAATTTTTATAGCAATCACAATGGATTGTACTGAAAGTAAGTGGAAAAAACATCTGTTCCCCAAAACTAATGTTGGGTCTGGGCATCATTTCCAGTTCTCATTTTGTCTCTTGGAAAAGTTAGTACATTGTGGCTTAATCCTAAATTAAAAATATTGGTTTTATGGCTTCAAAAGCTTTCCAATGTATTGCAGAAATGATATTTGCAAACCTCTAGAATTATATAAATGGATTTTCACTAAGTAGGTTTCAAAATTGTTATTCTTTTCTTACAGTGCCTTTATCTCTGAAGCAGAAAAAAAGCCCAAGATGTTGAACCAAACCACTTTAGATAAGAAGCGACTTACGCTCTGTTGGCAGGAGCTGGTATGTGAAAATCTATTTATACTTTGTGGACAGAGTTAAAAATAAACCTCACGGATGAGGCATAGTTCACAGACCAAATGAGGATAAGGTTTAAAGGTCATACATTTTTGGGATGCAGAGAGAAGAGTGAGAAGGGAACATTTGTTAAGCTGGAAAGAAATGAACATTTATTGAAGGTTTATAAGGATGAACTAGAAGCCCACTGGTCCTACTTCCTATTCTGATGGAGAATAGGTGCCCTCTAGCTCATTTTCTTGACCTTCATATTTTGTTAAAGGCAGTAGACTTGCTTGGCCCTGTGCCCCACAAGCCAAGAGATCAAAAGAAATAACTGTGCTCCTTGACTTCAGGTTCTTCCTATTGAGAATTGTGTTAAAATTTCTAAGCGCTTCTTGAGAACAGGTCAGGAGTTGATAACCCTCTGTGTCCTGGGAACCTGCATGTACTAGGTGCCTAATAGTTGCCCAGTTCTTCTTTAATGACTGGTGAATAGAATTGCCAGACCAAGTCAGGCCCTGGATTATCTCAATTGGAAATGTCAGTTCCAGCAAGGGCACCAAGGGACATTTCATGTGAGGCCAGGATAATTCTGCAAAGAAAGATTACTCAGTGCTTGACTTCTCAGGGACATTTTAAAGTATGAGTGGGGCTCAGAGAGATTAAATGACTTTTTCTAAAGATCACAGCTAGTTAACTGTAGTCCAAAAACTAAAACCCAGGTCTCCTAACTCCTCATCCATCCTTCTTCCCAGAATGCTGCTTTTCTGTCCTCTGGAACATTTCAGGGAGGCTAGATTCCCACCATCAATAAGACCTTCTTCCTATGCTGGCTTTTTTCAGCACCTCTGGCTGAAGTGCTATCTCTGCAGCTTCCCTCTGCTCCATGTTTTCTGCAGAGTTCTGTCTTCACATTGTCTGACAGCCCTTGGCCTGATTATTTCAATATCTTTTTTAGTGGCCTAGGTCTCCCTCCTCATCTCTAGACCTGCATTTCCAGCCTCCTAGTGGGCATCTCCATGCTTATATCACCCCAAACTCTGTGTATCCTACTGAGCCCATCACCTTATCTCAACTTGTTCAACATCCTGCATTGGTACCACCAGCTAGACGGACTGCTCAAACAAGAGGGCTAAGCTTCAACATTGGCTCTTTGTCTCTCACCTTAAGTAGCCATTTGAATACTAGGTCCTGTAGATTCTGCCTCTTAGTGACTCTGGAATGAACTCCACTTCTTCATCTTCACAGTCACTGCCTAAACTGAGTTTCTTAGCATCTCTGTTCTAGAGTATTGCAAAAGTCTTCCTCTAATCCATCTTCCATACCACAACCAGCATGATCTTTCTAAAACACAAGCCTGATTAGATCATTATTCAAAAAAATCATTGGATTCTCTCAATCATTCATAGGATAAAGTCTAAATCCCTTTTGCATGATATATTGGGCTGTTTAATGTCTGGCCCCAACCTAGCATCCCAGTCTTATCCCTCTTTAGTTTGTTCCCATGTATCTATGCTCTGACAATTTTGAATCCTCGATGATTATGTATATTCACATGTAACTGTTCCCTCTGTCTTCTTACTCTCTGATGAATTCTATTCACATTTTAAAATTCAGCTCAAATGTCATACTCTCCAGGTAACCAGCTTTGCCCCTGTCTAGTACCACAGTGCTTCATGCATTTTAATTATGTGCATGTATTGTTTTCACCTCACCAACCTGTCAATGTCTTGGGGAAATTAAGCATTATTTCTTCTCTCTGTCCTAGACCTGGGCTCCAAGCATAGTGCCTGGTAGATAACAGGTATGCATTTCTTCCAGTCAACATTAGCAGAGGCTTCCTACGTGCCACACACTCCTCTAGATGCTGGGAACAAAGCTAGAAGAACTTGGTGCTTGTCCTTGAGGAATTTCTAGATTGAGTAGTTCATTCATTCCATAAACATTTATTTAACACCTATGTGCCAGAAACTCGTTAGACACTGAGCATACAATAAGGACAAGACAGAGGAGGTCCTTGTCCTACTGAAGTTTACACATTAATGGTTAAGATAGAAGAGAGACAGGTAAACAGAAAATACATAAAAATTATTACAGATTGTGATTCAAAAGGAAATTCTAAAAAGCCACAGGGATCAGGAAAACATGGGGGTATATAATACAGTGGTGACATTTAAGTTGAGGCCTTAAAGATGAGAAGAAACCAGCCATGTAGAGACGAGGAAGAACATCTGAGCAAGAGGAAACACCAAGCATACCAGCTAATATGGTTTGGCTGTGTCTCCACCCAAATCTCATCTTGAACTCTCACATGTTGTGGGAGGGATCTGCTGGGAGGTAATTGAATCATGGGGGCAGGTCTTTCCCATGCTGTTGTCATGATAGTGAATAAGTCTCATGAGATCTGATGGTTTACAAAGGGTAGTTTCCCTGCACAAGCTCTCTTTCTTTGCCTGCCGCCATCTACGTAAGACGTGACTTGCTCCTCCTTGCCTTCCACAATGATTTTCCCCATGAGGCCTCCCCAGCCATGTAGAACTGTGAGTTCTCCATTAAACCTCTTTCCTTTATAAATTACCCAGTCTCGGGTATGTCTTTATTAGCAGCATGAGAAAAGACTAATACACCAGCTTTAGGATGGAGAAAGTTTGTCATGTTCTAGGGCTTCTGAGGACCAGTATGCCTGAGGCACAGTGAGCAGGGAAGGAATATTATAAGATGAAGCAGACAGTGGCAGGGCCAACTCACACAGGGCCTTAGAAGTCACTGTAAATACTTTTTTCCTAAGCACATAAATGTGAGCTGAACAAATAAATCAAACACTTTTGGGTTTTCCAACCACTTACACTGAACTTTCTGGCAGCATTTCTCATATGATGTCTTCTTGGTCTGAAAGCAGCCACCATACCTCCAGGAAGAGGTGGTGAGTGCAGTGGTTAAGCACTGGACTCTGGATGCAGCTGGGGGTCAGCTCTGGCTCTGCCATTCAGTAGCTGCATTACTGCTTCCTCAGCTGTAAAATGGAAATAATAGAACCTACTTCATAAGACTGTTATGAGGAGTAACAAAGGATTAATACAGTGGTTAGAATATTGCCTGGCACAGAGGAACATCTCAGTACACCTTAGGCTGCTATTATCGTAGTTGTTGTTGTTAAATATCAGAAAGCCTCTGTTCTCACACTGCTAATAAAGACATACCCAAGACTGGGTAATTATAAAGGAAAGAGGTTTAATTGACGCACAGTTCCACATGGCTAGGAGGCCATTGTGGCCGCCAGTCGTGGTGGAAGGCAAGAAGGAGCAAATCATATCTTACATGGTGGCAGGCAAGAGACGTGCCAAGCAAAAGGGGGAAAAGCTTCTTATAAAACCATCAGATATCGTGAGAACCTTACTCACTGTCACGAGAACAGCATGAGGGTAAACGCCTCCATGATTAAATTACCTCCCACCAGGTCCCTCCCATGATATGTGGGGATTATGGGAATTACAGTTCAAGATGAAATTTGGGTGGGACACAGCCAAACCATATCAACTTAGATTCAGGTGCTGGTTAATAAGCCATGTAACCTTGATAAGCCTGTGGCCTTTCTGGACCTCAGCTTCTCATCTGTCAAGCGGAGGTGAGATGATATTACTGCCTCCATAATCCTGTGAAGTTTCCACTAAGGGGGCAGCGTGCACAGTGGCAGACCCTGGAACAGTCCATGTGAGTGGCTCAGTGTGGAGCTCACCAGGACCCTCACGCCTCTTCAGCAACAGGATGCTGCTTGTTGTCCAGATCTCCAGAAAGACCTACACTGCCTCTTGTCTTGTTTTAGGAAGCAATGTGCAAGGAGGCCAAGGGGATCATTCAGCAGCAGAAGAAAAAGTTACCTCTTGATGAAATGATTCACGAAGCCCAAAACTTTGTGGAAAAAATCCGCTTTCTTGTTGACGAGGTAATTGACTCTAAAGGCAAACGTCATTTGGAAGGTTAGACTGAATGTCTTCCAAGGAGGTTTGACCGGTTGGTACGGGTGAAATACGAATCAATGTTTTTCTCCCCAGCCCTAGTGGGCTGCGCAGGCACTCCTAGTTTAGAGAAGAGATTTTTAAATTAAACCAAAAATGTACAGTTTTATTGATTTTTTTTAAAACAAAACCTGAGCATTCAGCAAAGTAAAAGGCACATTTGCTAATGGGCTTGGGTGAAGTCAACATACGCACCGGGAACTTTGATAGGTTTTCAACTATAAAAGGATTTAAATTCGTGCCCAGTAAAGGGCACGGCAGCTTCTCATTTTAAAGTTAGTTGTAAACAGTGTCTTCTGGTGACTTCTAGAATGATCTATTTAAAAAGAACCCTCATATTTGCATCTGTCAGATACTGACATTCGTTCTTGAAGCCTGCAAATGTGTAGAAACTTCTAAAACAGGGATTTTTTTTGTGGAAAGATTTCAGGGAGAGAGATTTACTGCTTCTGTTTTTCTTGAAAATTGCAGTTCTTATTGCAAATCAGTCATTCCCTGGCGGCATATTACTCGGTGAGACAAGCAGTCAGTAGACATAGGAATTTGAATAAGCACTCAGAAGAGAGAAGGGATGCCCTCTTCGGGGATTAGTTACACCTGATCACTAGGGATTGGAAACACAGAGCGTCTGCTTCCAGTCCAGGAATGTCAAAGCCTTGTTTATAACAATATACCTCTTTTTGTTTTGAGAGTTTCGTTTGTTCAGAAATGTGCATTTCAAACATTTACAACATAATGGGCCACTTGGCATGGAATTCTACTCTTCCTATCTTGATTAATTCAACTTTAAAGTCTAATTTCCTATCCAATTTAGCTGAGTTCCTGCTGAATAACCACTTAAAATGGAAATAAAATATTTTGCAATCATATTATAGGTACACAGTTCCTTGTAGAAATACTTGCCTAAGAGCAAGTGTAAGTAAAGTCATTCAAAGACATGCATAGATTTTTGTTTTTGTTGTTTCATTTGAATATTCTGGAAATGTTATCTGGCTCTGAGGAGTGATTAAAACTAAATCATTATTACAAGACTGGAAAAAAATCCATAGGAAGTTATGTAAAAGTGTTTGTCCTGCAGATGGAGAAAAGTAGGCTACCAAAGACACCAAATCACAGGTCCGACTTGCATGTTCTCATATGGGCAATTTGACCTGTGGGTTTATATGCACTTTTTTTATTTTTTATTTTTTGAGATGGAGTCTCGCTCTGTTGCCCAGGCTGGAGTGCAATGGCATGATCTTGGCTCACTGCAACCTCCTCCGCCTCCTGGGTTCAAGCGATTCTTCTGCCTCAGCCTCCTGAGTAGCTGAAACTATAGGCGAGTGCCACTACCCCTGGCTAATTTTTGTATTTTTAGTAGAGACGTGGTTTCACCATATTGGCCAGGATGGTCTCGAACTCCTGACCTCATGATCCACCCGCCTCAGCCTCCCAAAGTGCTGGGATTACAGGCGTGAGCCAGCACGCCCGGCTGTATGCACTTTTAATTCATGACCTAAATAAGGCTTTCTCTTCTCTAGGAAACTGCACTTAATTTGCCTGATGGCATAGATGTTTCAGTGCTTAGATGGTGTCAGTCACAGCATTTGTTTTGTCGAAGCGGGACTGTTTCAGGATAGCAGAACTCTGCAAGTGCATTTGTTCAGTACCAACCTTTCAAATCCCACTTCTACAGCCCCAGCACACTATCCCTGATGTTTTCATCTGGATGCTCAGCAACAACAGGAGAGTGGCCTACGCCCGCATCGCCTCCAAAGACCTCCTCTATTCCCCGGTCATGGGGCAGATGGGCAAACACTGCGGCAAGATCAAAACTCACTTCCTCAAAGTAAGTGTGCAGTATTGTAACTAAAAGAAGGGAGATTTCTGTTTCTCTAGGGTGGCTCAGACTTTCTAGTGAGTGTCCATGGCTCTCACCGTTCCCCAGTGCTTTCAAAGGTAGGAGGACAACTAAAACACCTTGGTGTCTCTTGGTTCAAATTGTAATTCAGTAGACCACTTTTAGGTGGAATTTTTTCAAAATTTTTAACTGTTATATCATCAGACACACGTAAGTTTCTTTTTTAATCTAATGGGTTACTTTAATTTTTACCTTTTTGATTGCTAGTATTAATAACAACCTTAAGGTTTTTGTTTGTTTGTTTGTTTTCTCGAGATGGTGTCTTGCACTGTTACCAGGACTGGAGGGCAGTGGTGTGACCTTGGCTCACTGCAACCTCTGCCTCCCAGATTCAAGTGTTCTCCTGCCTCAGCCTTCCAAGGAGCTGGGATTACAGATGCCCGCCACCAAGCCCAGCTAATTTTTTGTATTTTTAGTAGAGACGGGGTTTCACTATGTTGGCCAGGCTGGTCTCAAATTCCTGACCTCGTGATCCGCCTGCCTCGGCCTCCCAAAGTGCTGGGATTACAAGCATGAGCCACTGTTCCTGGCCAATTTTTTTTTTTTTTTTTTAAATTTCAATAGCTTTAGGAGTACAAGTGGTTTGTGATTACATGGGTAAGTTGAATAGTGGTGAAATCCAGAATTTCAGTGCAACTGTCACCTGAGTAGTGTACAATGTATGAATAGGTAGTTTTTGGTCCCTCATCCCCATCCTACCCTCCCCCTTTCTGAGTTTTCAGTGTCCATTATACCATTCTGTATGACTTTTCATACCCATAGCTTAGTTCCTGCATATAAGTGAGAACATACAGTATTTGGTTTTCCATTCTTGAGTTACTTAGAATAAATAATGGCCTCCAGCTCTATTCAAGTTGCTGCAAAAGACATTATTTCATTCTTTTTTTTATGGCTGAGTAGTATTCTATGGTGTATATATATCACATTTTCTTAATCCAGTCGTCAGGTGATGGACACTTAGGTTGTTGATTCCATACCTTTACAATTTTGAATTGTGCCACAATAAACATATACATGCTGGTACCTTTTTAAACTTTTTCTTTGGGTAGATACCCAGTAGTGGGTAGTGGTCTTGCTGGGTTGAATGGTAGATCTACTTTTAGTTCTTTGGGAAATCTCTATACTGTTTTCCATAGAGGTTGTGCTAATTTACAGTCCCATCAGCAGTATAAAAGCGTTCCTTTTTAGCTGCATCCATGCCAACATCTACTGTTTTTTGACTTTTTAATAATGGCCATTCTGGCTGGGGTAATGTGGTATCTCAATCATTGTTTTAATTTGCATTTCCCTGATGATTAGTGATGCTCAGCATTTTTTTCATATGTTTCTTGGCCATTTGTATATCTTCTTTGGGGAGATATTTATTCATGTCTTTTACCCACTTTTTAATGGAATTATTTTTTTCATGTTGATTTGTTTGAGTTCCTTGTAGATTCTGGATATTAGTCCTTTATGGGACACATAATTTGCAAATCTTTCCTTCCATTCTGTAGGTTTCTGTTTACGCTGATGATTCTTTGGCTATGCAGAAGCTTTTTAGTTTAACTAGGTATCATTTATTTTTGTTTTTTTTTTTTTTGCATTTGTTTTTGGTGTCTTAGTCATAAATTCTTTGCCAGAAGAGTTTTTTTCTAGGTTTTCTTCTAGAGGTTTTATGGTTTCAGGTCTCAGATTTAAGTCTTTAATCCATCCTGAGTTAATTTTTTGTATCCGGTGAGAAATAGAGATCCAGGCCGGGCGCGGTGGCTCAAGCCTATAATCCCAGCACTTTGGGAGGCTGAGACGGGCGGATCACGAGGTCAGGAGATGAGGACCATCCTGGCTAACACAGTGAAACCCCGTCTCTACTAAAAAATAAGATAAAGTAGCCGGGTGTGGTGGCGGGCGCCTGTAGTCCCAGCTACTTGGGAGGCTGAGGCCGGAGAATGGTGTGAACCCAGGAGGCGGAGCTTGCAGTGAGCCGAGATCGTTCCACTGCACTCCAGCCTGGGTGACAGAGCGAGACTCCGTCTCAAAAAAAAAAAAAAAAAAAAAATAGAGATCCAGGTTCATTCTTCTACATGTGGCTATCTTGTTTCCCCAGTACCAATTATTGATAAGGCATCCTTTCTCCAATTTGTGTTTTTGTATGCTTTGCTGAAGATCAATTGGTTATAAATATTTGACTTCATTTCTAGGTTCTCTATTCTATTCTACTGGCCTATATATCTACTTTTATACCAGTACCATGTTGTTTTGGTAACTATAGCCTTGTATAATTTGAAGTTAGGTAATGTGATGCCTCTAGATTTGTTCTTTTTGCTTAGGATTGCTTTGGCAATTTGGGCTCTCTTTTGGCTCCATATGAATTTTAGGATAGTTTTTTCTAATTCTGCAAAAAATGATGTTGGTATTTTGATAGGAAGGGCATTGAATCTGTTGATTGTTTGGAGAAGTATGTTTATTTTCATGATATTGATTCTTCCAATCCATGAGCATTGGAGGTATTTGCATTTGTTTGTGTCATCTATGATTTCTTAGAATAAACGTTTTTCTATCAGTTTCCTCACTACCTTTTCACTTGTGTAATTCATCCATGCATCTTCTCACATGAGTTAATCTGTATTTTAAAATAGCTTCAAAGAAAACTATAAGAAGGACAGAACAGCTAGTTCAGGATTCCTTGTGACTTTAAATTGTAAAAATATAAAATTTTTTCCACTTGAGGGTCCCTCACCCTTCATCAAGACAGAGTCCCCAGATGCCTTCTGGGTGGGCCCTTAAAGATGTGTACCTCTGGACAGATTCTACTGTCTCTAACTCAAGATTTGAGCTTTGCTTGGAGGCCCTGGGTATTTTACCTCCCCTACAAATACATTTTTATCCCAGTAAGTAGAAATCAATGAATAAGACGAAAATGTGTCCGAAGTCTTTACCCCCACCAGCAGCTGACAAGAGTACAAATTAACTGATTAACTTTTCCTAACCCATAGCTGACTGTCCTCCCAATATCAGTTCTGGTTTCTTGCTATATAATAATCATTCCTTTACTAACTCAAGGAGGGAGAAAAGGTTCAAAAGCATGCCGTAGAGGAACAGGTAAAGCGATAGCAATTCTTAGCTGAGAAGATTTGACAGCATGAGAGAGTAGTTTCAGTGTTTTAGGAGCTAGTACATAGATGGAGGGGGAGGTATAGGGGAGAGAGAGACCCAGCAGGTAAAAATCAGGCCCTACAAAGACATTACAGGGAAATAGTCTCCTAAATGGAAGTTCATAATGCATTCCTCATCCTTAGAGGTGTTAGCACACCCTAGGCAACTATTTGATACAAACATGGCAGCAGGCAGCTAAATTAAATAGCCTCTAAGTGCCGTCCAATCTCAAGAGTTTACTGTAGATGTGATTGTTCAATGTTGCAGACAGAAGGGCCCTATTATTAAGCATGAGAGGCAGTGTGGGATAATGGTTTAAAGCATGGGCTTTGAAATAGGGTGAATTTGGGCTGGAATTTGTATGAGATCACTAGGGCTACTGTAACAAAGTAGCATAAACTGACTGGCTTAAACAACAGAAACGTATTATCTCATGGTTCTAAAGGTTAGAAGTCCTAGGTCAAGGTGTTGGCAGGGCCATGTTCCCTTGAAGGTGTTAGGGAGGAACATGTTCCAGGCCTCTCCTCTAGCTTCTGGTTGGTTGCACGGCTTTTACTAGAATGGCGCCAATCTCCATATGACATTCTTCCTCTGTGTCTATCCCTTCATCTGACATTCTTTTTATGACTCCAGTCATATGGGATTAGGGACCTACCCTACTGCAGTACAATGTAATTTTAACTTAACTAATTATGTCTACATTGACCCTATTTCCAAATAAGGTCATATTTTGGGTTTTGGGGATTAGAACTTCAACATATAAATTTTGTGGTACCACAATTAAACCCATAACAGAATTCCAGAGCCAATATATACTAGTTGTATGACCTTGGGCAACTTAATATTCTTCAACCTTCAAATGGATAAAAAAATGTTCATCCTATTTTTCATTCATGAAATGGAGATTATTGTGAGGAACAAGTGAATAAATGCAAGTAAGTAACATGTAGTTGTGCCTCACAGAATAATCACTCAATAAATGCTAGCATTCGATCTACTAGACATCCACATTCCCAGAGGACATTGCTGTAATTATGTCCCCCTCATATCCAGCAAGTTGTTTGAGGCTCTCTGTGTTATTTTCTGTCATGTATGTAGAATGATTTTGTTTTAGAGACAGCATCTTACTCTGTTGCCAAGTCTGGGGTGCAGTGGTAAAATCACAGCTCACTGCAACCTTGAACTTCTAGGCTCAAGCAATCCTCTCACCTCAGCCTCCTGAATAGCTAGGTCTACAGGCATGTGCCACCACATCTGGCTAATTTTTATTTCTCATAGAGATGGGATCTTACTAAGTAACCCAGGCTTATCTCAAACTCCTGGCCTCAAGTAATTCTTCTGCCTTCCTTGGACTCCCAAAGCACTGAGATTATAGATGTGAGCCATTGTGCCTGGCCTAAAATGGCTTTTAAACCCACTCCAGTAAAGCTATAACTGAAAAACAAAGTTTTTCACCCAAGTCATTCACCACAATTATCAAGAATTTTCTTTAACTTTCTCCATTCAAAGAATGCTAAGGAGGCAAGAAATATTTATCTTAAAAATAGCAAATCACTTCAGAAGGCCCTGTGCTAAAAATACTAGAAAGGTGGTATAAAGTTACTCACTTCTAAATATTTTGATGTATCCTGGCACTATTTAAAATTAGAACAAAGAACAGCTGTCAAATAAAGTCAGAGGTTAAAAAGAGTTGAAAATGCAGAACTTTTGCCGTGGAGCATTCATCATCTGAATATTATCTTCTTCTGTAGGCCTTAGCTTATTTCTTTATTTGTATTTTCCTTTGCCATTGGAATTGCTCTGGGCAGCAGCTTTCTGGATCTTGTTGAATCCAATCATATGAATTTGATAAAATATCTTGATAAGATGATTCAGCAAGACAATTTTCATTTCTGTTTTGATTTTCACTCCTGACTTTAAGTCCCTTCTCACCCACCATCTCTCTTCATGCCCCTTTCTCTTCACTGAATGGGCAAGACCAGAAAAAACAAAGGCAGCACCAGGGACACTGAGTATTCCCTCATCTGCCACTCACTCCAATTTTTTAGCTGGGAAATAGGAAGTGAAGGTGGGCGGGGGCTGGGGGGGGGGAACATAGACTATAAATCTCTAAACTCTCTAAGCTAAAGTTTCCTCAAGCTTTATTCTGTGGAGCTACTGTTCTTTGAGTGGCTCTGTAAATGTTCCATGTTCAAATGCTTTTAAGAAGTTGCAGTTGTAACCTTGGAAACTCTTGCAGTTTCACAGTGCCCGTTAACCAGTGGAAGGTTCCAAGAAGTCCTGCAGTTGGGAAACATCTTTAACTTTTTAATATTTTATTTTACTTTAAGTTCCGGGATACATGTGCACAATGTACAGATTCATGACATAGGTTAACGTGTGCCATGGTGGTTTGCCGCACCTATCAACCTGTCACCTAGGTTTTAAGCCCTGCGTGCATTAGGTATTTGTTCTAATGGCCTCCCTCCCCTTGTCCCCCACCCCCTGACAGGCCTTGGTGTGTGATGTTCTCCTGCCTGTGTCCATGTGTTCTCATTGTTCAACTCCCACTTATGAATGAGAACATGCAGTGTTTGGTTTTCTGTTCCTGTGTTAGCTTCCTGAGAATGATGGTTTCCAGCTTCATCCATGCCCCTGCAAAGGACATGATCTCATTTTTTTTTATGGCTGCATAGTATTCTATGGTGTATATGTGCCACATTTTCTTTATCCAGTCTATCATTGATGGGCATTTGGGTTGGTTCCGTGTCTTTACTATTGTGAACAGTGCCGCAGTAAACATACGTGTGCATATCTCTTTATAGTAGAATAATTTATAATCCTTTGGGTGTATAGCCAGTAGTGGGATTGCTGGGTCAAATGGTATTTCTGGTTCTAGATCCTTGAGGAATCACCACACTGTCTTCCATAATGATTGAACTAATTTACACTTCCACCAACAGTGTTCCTATTTCTCCACAGCCTTGCCAGCATCTGTTGTTTCTTGACTTTTTTATAATTGCCTTTCTGACTGGTGTGAGATGGTATCTCATTGTGGTTTTGAATTTTAAACTTCAGTGATGTTAAGCTTTTTTCATGTTTGTTGGCTGTATAAATGTCTTCTTTTGAGAAGTGTCCGTTTATGTCATTTGCCCACTTTTTGATGGGGTTGTTTGATTTTTTTCTTGTAAATTTGTTTAAGCTCTTTGTAGATTCTGGATATTAGCCCTTTGTCAGATGGATAGATTGCAAACATTTTATCCCATTCTGTAGATTACCCATTCGCTCTGATAGTTTCTTTTGCTTTGTAGAAGCTCTTTAGTTTAATTAGACCTCATTTGTCTATTTCTGCATTGGTTGCAGTTGCTTTTGGTGATTTCATCATAAAATATTTGCTCATGCCTATGACCTGAATGGTATTGCCTGGGTTTTCCTCTAGGGTTTTTATGGTTTTGGGTTTTACATTTAAGTATTTAACCCATCTTAAGTTAATTTTTGTATAAGGTGTAAGGAAGGGGTCCAGTTTCAGTTTTCTGCATATGGCTAGCCAGTTTTCCCAGCACCATTTATTAAATAGGGAATCCTTTCCCCATTGCTTGTTTTTATCTGGTCTGTCAAAGATCAGATGGTTGTAGACGTGTGGTGTTATTTCTGAGGTCTCTATTCTGTTCCATTGGTCTATATGTCTGTTTTGGTACCAGTACCATGTGAAACATCTTTAACTTTTTAAGCCCACGTTTGTCAAGCTTATGCATCCAGAATAGTTATTTGTAAGTTTTAGGAAACTTCTCTTCCTAAAGGCCCTGTTTGAGAACTGTTAATACAGAGGAAACAAAGTGCCTCATCTGTGTCACATGGCTAAGTAATGATTGATCAGTAACAGCAATGAAGGTTTTGCAGTCCTGGGTTGCATGATCTTTCTTTTTCTCTAATTTAAACATACTCACAATGCTACTAAAAGTGATGGAACAGAATTTGCAGAACTCAGCCCAACATACCACTCAAAAGTTTAGGATCCTTTCCTTTTAGTCTTATCCCCACTCTGCTCCTGAGGGCTGGAAATGTGGAAATGGAAATTTATCACCAAAAGGAAGCCCTTCCTAAGGAAGGAGCTAGATGCTCTCAGAGCCCAGAGGGTGGCGCTCAACCTTCCTCTTCTCCTGGGGTTAGCTCTGTGCTGAGTCCACTCCTTCTCACTCCCTTTGCCATCCCTATCCTACCTTCTGTCCACAACAGGGAGTCCATCTCCTGTTCTCCAGGTTCCAGCTTTCCATCTAGCTTTTCCTAGGATGCAGCAGGAAGTGATGGCTAAAAAGCACCTTTCTCTGTCCTGCCACAGAGTAAAACCTCTACCACATAAACAAACCTCACTCTCGCTAATACTGACCAACTCCAACACAGTTCATGTGAGTTACTACCTCTCTCTCTCTCTTCTCTCACTGCCAAGCTTCCTCTTCCTTTTGAGCTGGTTGTCTTGCACCAGGACCCCGTGGGAAGTGGGGGAGGTACAGGGGAGACTGAGACTTTAGCATTTTGTCTCATGCAATATTTATATATGAATGATCACAGCTTCTTGATATATTTTTGCATTCTTAATTGTTTTTCTCTGTTGTGTTTTCTTTTTTCCTACCTTTCCATGCTATTCTCAAAGGGAAATACCTGGCTGTGGTTGGTCAGGGGCACATGACAGAGGAAGGAGAGTGGGGAAGCAGGTGCAGGAGCCGAGGGAGAGCTTTCCCTTGTCGCTCTGAAACTTTGCTGAAAAATCAATTCACAAAATGTAGATTAATAGGAGAAAAGGTTTACAAATTTATTTAATGTATATATTAAATATACACATTAACATACGGGAGGCTTTAGAAGGAAGATCCAAAAATAGGGGGAAATCGTCCATTTTTATGGTTAGGTTCAACAAAGTATGGATGGACATATAGAAATACAATTCAATAAAAATGGTATAATCTAATGCTAGTGGACTGAGTGGGGAAACCCAGCAAGGCCTGTCTGCCTAGCTACTCTTGGCCTGTCTGTAGCATTCTTTCCTTCTGGGTGTGGGGTAGAACCCTCTCTGGAATGGGCTACAGTTAGACAAGGTAGGTCAGATAATTTCTTTATGGCCAATTTTTACATAGAAAGGCAGAGAGAAAGTTAGAGTCATATTTTTAGGTTTTATAGCTGGCTTTTGGGAAATGGGGTTCTGGTTTAGGTTTTATAGCTGGCTTTTGGGAAATGGGGTTCTGGTGTCTCTGACCTGCACTAGGGAAGAGAGATTCTAGTTTCTATGGCTAACCTGGGGGCGAATGGGACTGAGAGAGAGGAGGGCAGGAGAAGGTCAGAGAAACACTTTTGCTTCTGAGGCCTTCATCTGGGGGTATTGTCTTCTGAGCACCAGTTGAGGGAAGGCAGGGGCAGACATGTAACCAGGCTGAAAGTACACGTGAAATTAAAAATGGGATTCTGTTCCTGAAAGCACCTGGGAAGGTGCTCAATAATGTTGAATGAATCCAACTTAGATACTTAAGTGAGACACTCTGCATCATCTTGCTAGCAATTCCAATTTGCGTATATTTTTTTAAAAATGTACAAGCTGCTAACTTTAGGAGTGCAGCAATGGTCTTTATATAGTCCCAGCTCATCCACATACTAAGCAGGATTCTTCAACTTCATCTGTGTCATCCTCTGTCTAGCGCTCATGCTCACCGGTTGTGACTTCTTTCCTGAGAGCTCTTAGCATCATTCCTGGCACAGAGTAAGCACTTGCTAAGTATTAGCTCATATTACCCAAATCTCTGTTCACGCACTTTCCTCTCTTTCTGGGATCCAACTCCAAAGTGCCCATTAAAGCCCAGCTAAATATTTGAATCTCAAAGGAAGGATGGAAATCACTGCTGCTACTTCTCTGCTTCCTCAGCACTTTCTCTCTTTGCATTTGAGTAGGTGAAGCTAAGTGGCCAAGTGGAGTGGCCTCTTTGTGAGCCCTGGAGGGAGGGCCAGGACCAAGTCTTCTGGCCCCACTCCCTCAGCAAGGGCCTAGCAGCACTGGCAGTAGTTGCTAAGCTGAGTTGCTCAAAATCCATTTGTGGAACCCGCAGAGCGCAATAGAAAGGCAAACAGCCATGTTCAATTTCAGATTCAGAGGCTCTCCTTGGGGTCCTTGGAAATTGACAGAACAAGTTGTGGCCTTTCATAATAGGATTTTGTGACCCTCAATGGAAAGGAAGTGATGTTAAAAAAAAAAAAAAAAAAAGAAAATTACTGACAGGAAATTCTAAGAAACACCAGGAAGAGGAACTTAGAAGAAGGGTTGACAACATTTTGAGAGGTAGCAGTTAAGTGCCATAGGTTACTCTTAGAATGATGGCCTTGCTGGCAACAGCCAAGACTGGGGCCTGGGACTATTTAGAGGGGTAAGGGAGTACCTTTATCCTGGTGACTGAAAAATAAAGGAGCCACACTGCCTACATTTTGTCTTCAGATTCTGAGAATACATGCACCCCCATGCAGGCATATACACACATATCCATAAGTACGTGCACACACAGGCATATGTGCACACACAGGCATATGTACACACAGGCATATGTACACACATACATGTGGACACACACACACTTCCTGTGTATACTCATACTACCTACACTAATACAGACATAAACATAGAAATTAAAGCAAACATAAATAAAAATACAAATCTGAGCACATTCAAAAGAGAGAGAGCAGAGCAGTAAGGGAATCTGAGACCACACTGAATGAGGGAGCGGTGAAGTTGTTTAGCCAGGAAGAAAGCGCATGGCAGGCCAGGTAGGTTCTTCCAAGCCCTAGAGTCCTGACTTATGGAAGAAGTACTAGGATTCTTCTAAATGAAGCAAAGAGGCAAAAAGTCAGGTTGGAACTCCAGACAGTTGGAAGTTCCAGGAAGAAGATTTCAGCTCAGAGTGACAGTCAAGCTATGGGGTTCAGAGTCTAGAGTCTAAATGTGGACTGTCTTTTATTTTTCACTTTTGTGTCTGTCACTTAAAACCTGAGCATCATAGGCAACCTATTTTATCTCTCTGAGCCTGTGTTTCCACATTTATCAAATGGTGGCAAGAAACATACCTACTACCTATTAAGTTGAAAATGACCCACAGCTCGGAAGAGCTTATCACAGTGTAGGTTTAAGCTTTAGGTCCCACTAAACCTGGATCTTCCTCTGGAGATCTGGAGTTGTGCATCAAGGCAACTGGGGACATTGCTTTTATTTGGATTTAAGAGGAGCTTTTGAGAACTGGTCTCTGAACATACTTCTGGGTGTGTCTCCAGGAAGGACCTCTTTTCTCAAAAGGGGAGGCCTGTAATTATCTCCTACTTACAAGTCAGTCTTTTTTGTAACCTTTCTCCAGCCGCCTGGAAAACGACCGGCTGGTTGGTCTGTGCAAGCAAAAGTCGACGTGTACCTGTGGCTGGGCTCCATCAAGCATGCCAGTGCCATCTTGGACAACTTGCCAGTAGGCTATGAAGCAGAAACATCCTCCAAAGGGGCTGGCGCCAATCACCCCCCATCCAACCTGCTCTACCAAGGTAGGGTCCCCAGTGGGCAAAGAGGGTCATCCGAGGTCTCAGGTGGGCTTCTGAAAAGATAATAAGGAAGGCAGCATGCATGAGTTTTTTGCACATTATTTTAGGGCCAACTTACTGGCCTTCTTTAGTGCAGTTCCTAAGTGTTCTACCTTACCTTTCAATGTCCCATCTAAAAAGAATAAAATCATTAAATGCAACTGGAATAAACACTTATGTTTCTCTGTTAATAGAGAGGAAGTAATTTGAGTTTCTTTGTAGGCAGATTATGTAGGTTGAGTTTGCGTTTTAAACAAAAAAATGTCAGAATGTCAGTAAGTTCTTGTGCTTACATGATCTGTGGAATTAAGGCAGATTTTACTTTCATATGGCATGGGGATTTTGACCTATCAACAGCAGATATTCACATTTCCTAGTAGTAACCCAGTGGAAACTGGTATCAGTAGGTTCACTCATATTTCTCCAGCTTGGTTCTTGGCTCGGCTGCTTTTAAAATTCAGCATGTTTTATGGAATCCTTTCTTCTATGTAGTTATTTTCTGTAAGTGCCATCATGTTTATGTTTTGATACATTTTTGAATTTTATTATAAATATTCATTACAATTGCATTTGACTTTCTGCTTCCAAATTACTTCCATTTATGTTATCTCTTGCTGCTGAGTTCAGATAAAGCAGCCTGCAGTTTTACCTTCGTTTCTGCTGAAGTTGAGTTTTGAGCTGAGCCAGTGTTGGAAACACTGGAGAACTGTCTATACAGTCAAGTCTCCTCTGTGGCCCAAGGCTCCTCTGATGTTGGCTGAACCTAGACTGCCAGTGGAATCAAAGTTGCTCAATAGTCAGAGAATACAAGGTTCTGGAAATACATATCTAAGAGTTCAGCTCATGGTTTCCATGCCCGATATAAATGCATAAGAGCATTGTCTTTTTGGAAAATGCATAATACCACATGCCAAGCATTGTGCCTTACACTTGATGCATCAGATCTCATTGATTTCTCAGATCAACCCTGGGAAGACTCTTCATCTTACAGATGAAGAAAGTTATGTATCAAAGATGCTTAGAAATTGCCCAAGATCACACAGCTAGTAAAGGATGGGGGAAAATAAAAGGTCTCCAAACCCTACTTTCTTTCTACTGTCTTCCACCATACCTTGAGAGAGTTTTCATCTTTGGGTAAAAAACATCCACATTAACTTGATAGGAAAAAATAGGAAGCTAACTTGGCTTCCTATTTTTATAGATTATCTCTGGAGACCCAAGGACCTGGATGTGATTGCTATCCCAGCTACTAACAATTCAGAGGAAAGACTTTTCCCAATGCTTCTGATCCTCTGCAGTGTGTTTTCGTAGAGTGACCTAATAAACTTTTCCTGCCGTGCACTGGCATTGGTGGCTTTGGCTGCCTTCCACACCTACTGGAGAATTTTGTGCTCCAGAAGATACCCATTCAGCAAATAATTAGCTTGCACCCATATATGGAAGGCATGGTGGAAAAACTAGTGGGTGACATGGAGATGAGTGAGAGGTGATTCCGGCCCTCAAGTGGGGATAACAGACACATCTCTCATAACCACAAGTAAAAAGCAAGCCATAGCATAAGAGGTGTACCAATAAAGTGTGAGGAGGGTGACTAGATTAGTCCCAGGAACATAACTAGTAAGACCCAAGGTTTCAGAAAAATGAAAACCTACACTGAGTAAATGGTGCTCCCTGGAGTTGTGTAGGGCATAGCTTGTGTGGCTGCCATTGGGTGGTCTGCTAAATTACAGAGTTAGCCATTTCAGGGGCAGCTGGTGAACATTTTCATCGGGTGAACCATTTCCAAGTTCACTCTCAGCAGAGAAATTTGCCAAACGATGTAGCATGCTAAGGAACACGTGGGCCATCTCTAGAAACACTCCTGTCGGGAAATCCCTGTGCCATCTGCTGATGGCATCATTTCCATCGTTTACTGTTGCCATTTTAAGGGGCTCCCTTGCCAGCAGGGCCCAGCCTGTCATGTGAGGGTTTATTGGTGTATGTGGCAGTGGGGACAGAGGGAGGACTTAGAATTGAGTCCAAAGGAATCACTTCTCTGGTTCCCCCTGCCTTGACAGAGTGTGGAGAACTTCCACTGCAAATACCGGACTTAACTGGAGGTGTGCAGAGCTCAAGTTTCCAAATCCTTTGCAGGATTAGAGTGGGTCTGATATGTTTGCTATGTTCTCAGGTTCCGTATTGGTCCCCATGCAACCAGACAGTGGCATAGGGTGGAGGGACAGAAACATGTGTGAGCCTCAAGATAATATAGTAAGGAGTTGTCTTTGGCACCCCCTGCCCTTCCTGTCCCTCCTCACCATGCCAATCAGGGCTCAAGGCCTATAGCACCCAGGACTGTCATATCTGTCCCACCCCCTCATTTCCATCCCCTCTACCAGTGCATAAGCTCTGGCTCTTAAACTCCTGGCCTAGAGGGGGCAGTGTTGTCTCCCTGTTGGTTTCCCTCCCGGACACCTCTTCTGTCCATGGCTAGCTTGACTCAGTTTTATCGTCCTGGAGCTTTGCTCTGCTAGCACCAGCTCCTGTGCACAGACTTTCAAGAGCTCCTTGTTGCCTCGTTCAAGCCTCATAGGTCCTCCGTGATATGACTACAGATGTCTGTGTCCCTAGACTGTAGACAAACTGGACTACATTCTTGCTCCATGTAGCCTGGTGTTTTTGCCCCTGTCTTGACTCATCCTGCTCCAGTGTCTTGGCACCTCCATCCCTGCCTCTCAAATGTTACCAACCTTTAGGGGCTCTGCTCTAAGGGCAGCACCACCTCCACTATGGTCTGCCCCTTTTTCTTCGAGTGTGCTTTGGCAAATATGAATGATTCCTTTGTGTGCACATATTCTCATTTTACATGAATAGTACTGTGTCTCCTATCTCATGCTTTTTTTTTTTCTCATTTATAAGCACTTAGATTCGTGAGTTCCATCCATTTTGCCAAGTGTACCTCTAACCCATTGCCTCTAACTGCTTTCCCAAACTCCCTGACATTTTTCCTGGGCACTACCACAGTGATGGACATGCAGGTTGCTTCTAGGTGCTCCCCACAGGTCACATTGCAGTGAGCAAGAGTAACAGCACTCCAGCATCTTCACCCCACTTTTAGAGTTCTTCCCATGGGCCAGGCACCATTCTCAGCCTTTTGGTTCCCTTCAATAACCCTATGAGGAACTATTATTTCCTCCATTTTACAAATAAGGAAATAAAGACACACTAATAAGGGTTCGTAGCCATGTACAAGTCCCCATATGGACCTGTGTGAGGTAAGTCTAGGGATCGCATTGTGGCGGGCGGGGGAATTCACAGGGTATTTGTACCCTTACTTTAACTAAGTAGAGTTATTCATATTAGTGCACAAGAGTTTCTGTATACCACTCCCCAAGTCAGCACAAAAACAGACACGCTGAACACAGTGGCTTTGGGAGAGTGCGGGAAATGGGAGTGCGTAGAGAAGTAAAAAGGGATAAGTGAATATAAAAACCAAGAGGCACCCTGCAAGGGGCAGTGATCAGAAAGTACCATGGACCAAGGACTGCGATGAACTCAACTGTTACTTGAGGTTTCCCCACTGAACCCTGAGCTGCCCCAACCTGAGGCCTTCTCTCTGCCTCCTATCCCGGCACAGGGTGTGCTCACTCCTGCCTTTTTATCCCCCTGTCCCTTGCCAGCATTCTCACAGAACACTTATCCCTGGCCCCCTGCCACTGTGATGTGGGTGCTTGTCTTATCTTCTGCCTTCTCTCAGGAGCTCCCCAAGGGCAGGGACTCTCTTAGTTACCACGGAATCCTCAGAGATCACAACTGTACACAGTAGGTGCTCAAAATGACCCTGGCTGAATGGAAAATGAGTGAATGGATGACTTGAGACATATGTTGTGTTTGTTGAAGTGAAAACTATGTGGAGCAGTCCCTTGCACACACACATGTGCCCACATGAACACATGTGCACACACTCATGCCTGTATAAACAGGAGAATTACTAGAGAGTAAAATGTGGTATTTTAGAAAGAGAAAAAGATTTTAGAATCAGAAATAAAATCTAGGCTCTGGCATGGTTAATTGTGCAAACTTTAGAAAGTCTTTTAACCTTGTTGTGTGCCATTTTTCCTCATCTATAAAATGGAGGTCGTGCTATTTCGCAGGGTTTTAGTGAAGAATAAGACACATAACCTGGTGAAGATGCCTGGGTTCAAAGTACCCCGTAAATACCACTTCTTCCCTTTCTTCAGAGCTTCCATTCTTGTCTCAGAGGAGGGTGGATGTCTTTGGTGGTCTTCTTTTGTCTGTCTGTGGATACGTAGATGGACATCACATGCAGACACACATGTGTACACACTGTTCTTGAAAAGCCCACTAACACCTGCCCCCTTCCATGATTTGTCCACAGAACAGCATGTTTTTCAGCTGAGAGCTCACATGTACCAAGCCCGGAGCCTCATCGCGGCTGACAGCAATGGACTTTCAGACCCTTTTGCCAAAGTCACGTTCCTTTCTCACTGCCAGACAACAAAGGTAACCGGGGTAACCAAGACAGCCTGCTTCTTTCCTGCAGCCTGCAACTGACCCACAGAAAAGCCCAGGAAAGAAACAATGGGGACATGTTGCAAATACCTGCATCTCTGGGTGTGTAGATGTTTCATACTGAAAAGGGAATATGTGCCCACAAGGACTTACGTGGGGAAGGTCTATTGTTTCACTGTGATCATTGTCCTAGGGCAAAGAATGCAAGTCCCTGAGGTGAAGGAAGGCTGGGAGAAAAAGAGGAGTGAGGAGGAGAAGGCTGAAGTGCCAGGCACAAGGCAATGTGCAGTGGGGAAGGAGCAAATGAGGAAACAGCACAGATCAACGTGCATGAGGTTTATGATCCAATCATGGAGGGGTCTCAGTGGGGAGAAACATTTGCCAGTTTTGTAGTCAAGATGCTCTAGACTTTGCACTCACCAGCTGGGGAGCTTTGCATGCTTTTAACATCTCGATGCTTCACAGTCCCCCTCTTCTGGAGAATACTACTGCATAATGGATGTTGTGAGTATTAAGGGAGATGGGTTGTCTTAATCCATTTAGCATGCTTATAACAGAATACCTGAAACTGGGTAGTTTCTAAAGAAAAGGAATTTATTTTTTACGGTTATGGAGGCTGGAGGTCCAAGGTTGAGGAGCTGTGTCTGGTGAGGGCCTTCTTGCTGGTGGGACCCTGCAGGTTCCGAGGCAGCGCAGGGCATCACATGGTGAGGGGGCGGAGCATGCTAATATGCTCGCTCAGGCCTCTCTTCCTCTTCTTCTGAAGCTACCAGTTCCTCTCCCATGACAACCTATTGATCCATAGATTAATCCATTTGTGAAGGCAGATCCTTCATGACCCAAACATCTCTTAAAGGCCCTACCTCTCAATACCATGACATTAGGGATTAAATTTCAACATGAGTTTTGGAAAAGACAAATATGCAAACTATAGTGTCAGTCTGTGCCTGTTTCCTCTCTTTCTCCCTTTCCTATACAACAAGTACTAAAATGAGAAAAGGATTCCTAATCAGCAAAAATCCAGTAGGATGCTTTTCTCATTAGATTCTATTCTCTAAAAATTTATTCTGTTCTCTGATTTGCGGTTTGAAGAGAGGGACGCTCAGTAAAGAATTGCCCATCTCAGGGAGTTAAGCACCATGGGTTAGACACAGAGTGCCATAAGGTTACTTTCTAGCTCATCTCCTCTCTGCCTGCATGTCTTTGGGCAAGTAACGCAACTCACTAAACCTCAGGTTTGTCATCTTAAAATGGGACTGTCATGAAGAAGCAGATAGTTAAGTTTATAAAATGATTGATAAATGCTGGCCATGACATTGGCTGATGTTGAGAGGGCTAACATTGTTCTCTAGGGCAAAGCCCATGACCTGGATGATAGAGTAGATTGCATTTTGATTTATGACTCGCACACTGACAGCGTGATGTGAACCAGTCTCACATTCATTGAACCTAATGCCTGTCAGGTGCTGGCTTTTTTGCCAGGTCACATGCTGGGCTCTGGAGGATGAGAGGAACCAGACTCTGCTCCAGTGTAATATGCAATCCAGGCATGGATGCAGGCCTCATGACACATGAGTCACTGCACTATGATAAGCCCCAGGGTACAGGGTTGTACAGAGTCCTACAAGAGCCAAGTAGAGAAAGGGTTAGTTCTACCTGGGAGAGAAGTCAGGAGAAACCTCAGCAGGAAGATGACTTCATCCTCATTCAGTGACTGAGCATAAAAATGATAACAGATGACTCTCTCTTTCCTATGTTTTGAGAGTTAGTATGGAGCGTGGTGATGATGAGTATAGATTCTGGACCTGCACTGCCTGGGTCAAAATCCACGCTCTTCCATTTATCACTTGTGTGACTTTAAACAAACCTCTCCTTGTGCTTCAATTTCTTTATCTGTGAAATAGGGATGATAACCTTGTACATTCCTTCCAGAGGATAAAACACCCAGGACAGTACCTTGCTTAAAACTAAGGCTTCTGTGTGACTGCTTGTTGTTATTGTCATTGAGGTTTCCTTCCAACAGCAAGGGAATTCTCATAGGATGGACCCCTGGAGCCCTCCACCTGCTACAACACTGTGGAGTTCCAGGGCCCTGAGTGGAGTACAGGATTTAGATGAAATCCTTGGTCTGCTGTGTAATTATCCTTGTATTTTGTATCTCCATACAGCACCTTCATTTGATTTAGATCCATATCTCAAAGGAACAGATGACTTTTGTTTATCAAATAATTATTTGAAAGGGAAAATAGGTTCTGTTGAGTTCTGGACTTTGTTTCCATAATTTTAAGCCAAATACCTCATTTTTGTTAATAATAATAGCTGTTATTTACTAAAAGCTCCCCACGTGCTGGGCGCAGTGCTAAGCATTTTATATGCATTGTTTGCTACATCTCACTGCAGCCCACAGCTGGATGTTAGTAGTGTCTTCATTCTACAGATGAGGAAGGTAAGGCTTGGAAACGATATAGCTAGAAGATGGTGGAGCCAAGATGGAAACCCAGGTCACTTTGCTTAACCAAAGTCACTTTGCTTAACCACTCCACTTCCATTTTGGTAAGAAAGGGTACCAATTTCCCTCTCCTGTTTCACTTCTGCGCTAACACAGAGGGACTTGTCTGTAGGTGACATGCCCCCTTTATGTATTTTTAATGATGAGGAAGGCTGAAGCTGGGCCCCTGCAGTCACAGCCAAGTGCCACTGTTCAGCTGGTAGCACTCACCTGACCACAGGGGGCTCAGGGGGAAAAAGCCTCTGAAGGCTGCTCCTGAAAACCAATGCTTTATACAGTGACTTAGTGGAATGAAATATTTCAAAGAGGGGAATCCAGTCATTCCCAACATCACTGGGGACATGGGACATAGAAATCCTGCGACTGAAATACAAAGGGAAAGAGAGAAAGCTCCCGCAGAGCAAGGCTTCTGGGATGAAAGAGGGAAACGGACTAAGTGGCTAAGAGGGAGCATTAGAGGAGGAGGGGAGGAAATCTTAGAGGGTAGAGAATGGAAACTGCTATTTCCAACAACCAGATTGGGGCTTAGTCCTGAGGACATGGATGGTCTCTTACCCCAGTGCACCAAGGCTGCCATGCAGCAGGCGTTCAGTAAATGTTTACTCATTTATAAAAGAATATGGGCTGGGATCAGGTAGGATGGGTAACAAGCAATTACTGAGCACCCGATGTGTGCCAAGCACTTACTATTCTTGGACAGTGGTCATAACTCCGGAGGGTAGGTGCTAACCCCATTTACATGAGGAAAACTAAGGTTTGGAGGGTTAATCTCCAATGTGCCCAAGTCCAACATCGGGTAGGTAATGAAACTACAATTTCACTCCAGAGTTATCTGATTCTAAAGCTATACTCTGTCCATGATAGCTGGCTCCCTCATCAAAATGTTAGCTAAGTGCTACCATAACTTCCAGATATTGTCATTTAATTCAGTTCTAATGCATAACTCTTTAAGAAAGCCCTTAAGAAATGAGGTGAATCATAGACACCTTGGCAGAGAAGTAGAGAATGGATTTTTGTTTGGGTGAACCTTTTAGTACCTCCTGAAGGTGGTCATGCTGTCCTTTTACTCATGGGAGCAACTCCAGGGACAGGTCAATACACACTCATTCATGCAAATAGCTATTGAGCATCTGCTATGCACAGAGTGCTGTGTTAGTGTCTAATGCTGTGCCTAGCACGTTGTAGGTCCTGAATCCTATATTTATATGACGAATGAGTGAATGAACAAATTCTGACCTCTGGAATCTTATCAAGTGGTATTTACAGCCCAGTGCCAAAGAAGATACCAAAATATTTCTATAGGAAAGATGCTGTGAAGATCATAAATTGCTTTGGTATCACACTGTCCAGTGCATGCTACAAGACAGATCACATTTCTATTTTGAAAAGCAACATAAAACACATGGTTCTTTGTGATGTCACTGACACAGGGTAACTTTGCAGTGCAGCTTCTTAACTCCTGTTATTAGTTGGTTGAAGCCATTCATTTCCTATTGGAAAAGTTAGATTTTCTTTGAAATGTTTAAAATCTTGTTGTGTCTCAGACATAAAATACTATAAAAGTGAAAAAGCAAGAAGAGAAAGAAATCATGAATATGCACAATATTTTTATGACCCACATAAAGAAGAGCAATAAAAATATTCCTTTGTGACCCCAGTGCAAATGACTTAATGCTGTGACTAGAAATGACTCGATGTAAAATGTTGAGATGACAGTTTGCTGTGAGTTTTGGAGTCCAGGCCAGGTCTCTCTCCAGACTTTCCTCCTAGGTTGAACAGTGACAGACAGAGGCACAGTTCAGAAACTTCCCCTGGACCCAGTGGCTGCTGTGATACATTCACCTATGAAATCACTCATTTGCCTGAAAGAGAAAGAAATGTGGTTTTGAACTCTTTCCAGGACTAGTCTCCTGCATTAATGGAACAGCTTCTGCCCAGGTGCAGAGTTCACTTGCCCTGCAAACAACTCCAGTCTTCGGCTGTGTGAAATTGGCAGGTTTCCAAACATCCAATCAGAGAAGAAAATGCAAGACCAAATATGCCCTCCATTCTGAGGGCACCACTTAAATGGCCTAGGCGGGGGCTGTGAGCCACTTCTACTATCAGTGTAAGAAAGATGTCATGCAAAATGGTGAGGGTGGTTTTGAAAACCTTGATCTATTTAATTCAGTCAATAACCACAAAACAGTAGAATTCCACATACGGAATATTAGGTCAAATACCCAACTTTAAGATACTTGATGACAAAATTTTATTTGCTGCTAAGTCAAGAATCACTGAATCTCTCCAATCCTCAGTGTTCTCATTCATAAAATGGAGATAATATTAGCATCTACATGGCGAGAGTGGATGAGGTTAGCAGACTGCCTGGGCTTTGCTGCCAGATGGTCCAGGTGGAATCTCAGTTCTGCCACTTGCTGGCTCTGGACAAGTGAGCCTCAGTTTCCTGATCTGGAAAATGTGTGTAAATAACTGAACTTACCTCCCAGAATTACTGTGAGGGTTGAATGAGACAGTGCATGTGAAATTCAGTGCCCAGCACACTATAAATGCTCAAAAAAGTAGCTAGTGTTTTCACTGGCACTACTGTGAGAACTGAGCTGAAAATATGGACTCAAAGAGGGTGTTAAACATTGTCGAGGCTCTGCTCATGAAACTTAAGAATATAAGCTCCTCTGCAGTTGGGAGTCTTTGTGTTCCCCAGCACTGCTTAGTGCATAGTAGCTGCTCAGTTTACACAGTCACTTGAATATTGAATGAATGAGCAATCACAATGATGTTGTGTTCTCTTTCCCCTGTATAAGTGTTTGATGAATGAACCTTAGAGCCCCTACAACTCAACTGAATGAACTTTTGCTTTTCTTTGGTCCCTCCTTCCAGATAATCTCCCAGACCCTCTCTCCTACCTGGAACCAGATGCTGCTGTTCAATGATTTGGTGCTGCACGGAGACGTGAATGAGCTGGCAGACTCCCCGCCCTTAGTGGTGGTGGAGCTGTATGACAGCGACGCCGTGGTGAGTGTCCCTCTGGGCCAGCGTTGACCACACCTCATAAAATGCCACATTGAACTAACTCACTTTATTTTAAAGTAAATAAAGTCCTGACGCTGTGAGTGGTGAGAACACTAGATTACCTCAAGGCAAACCTGACCTCTGAAAACAGTTCACAGAACCAAAAAGATTGGTGATGGTCATTTGCTTTACTAAAAGAGTTTTTCACTGATTTCCATTTAAATGGCAATTAAAATTGGGTCTGGTTTGCAGAACGTCAGTCTTCCTCAGGACTGTGATACTTCACACTTCTTCAGGAAAGTGATACTTGTATAAAGCAACCTGCAACCGTACCCAGCCTCCAGCTAATTCCAGGTCCTATTGCTGTTTAATAAAAATGTTCATACCTTTTGGAAACGGGAGGTTTTTACTGATCTCACCTGGCTGAAAAGAAGTGGATGGGTATTTTCTTAGCCTTTCTAACTGTGTTTCTTCCTCTCTCGCTTGTTGCTTCTACGCCCTACACAACACATCCATCTCTGTCCCTTTTCTTTTATGATGTGGACCAAACCTCTTGTTCTCCAAAGACGTTTGTGTGCTGAACCCTTGGATAGAGTCAAAAGCTTACTGGAGGATTTTTTTTTTTAACTTACACAAATATTCTTTTCTTAAATTAGGAAGTCTAAAATGAAAGGAAAGGATTTGTTTCTTTATTTAATGTCTCCATCTCCTCATGAGGTTGCAGGAGCACAAATATATGAAGTAAAACAGTTCCAGGAAGCCTTCCTAAAGCTGCCCCACCTCCTTGCAGTACTCCTGACAGCCCCTGTCTTTGGGCCAAGGTCAGCAGGGAATCAAGAAGTGAGCATCACAGAAGGGGAGCAGAGACCTTAGAGACCATGACACTCCCATCTTGCTTCCTACAGGAGGAAACAAAGAAAGCTCAAATACCTTATTTAAAGTCACAGCTGGTTGGAGGCTGAACCAGGTCCCCTGTGCCCACTTTTGCCTGTACAGGTGGTGGAGGCTAGTGTAGCAGTCTCTCCCCTATACAACCACATTCTAGTCCTTCAAGCCACTCCCTCCCTCTGGGCCCCGTTCCCCTATCTATAAGTTGGAGATAGATGTGTATATTTATGGAAGAGGATTTCTACTATTTAGCATGTAGTATAGATGCTCTGTAGGGAAGACCACAAAATAACTACCTTTTCAGTTTTGTTCCTAACAACATGCTTTCAATTGTTAGTGCTTATTTTCTATGCAGAAAACAATAATAGCAGTAGAGTGTCTTTGAACGCTCTACTAGGAAAAATCAGATGACAGCAAACATTCCAAAGGATCTGCAGGGCAGGGCACCATTGTGGTTGGGAGCACAAACTTTGGAGCCAGGCAGCCTTCAGTTTGAGTTCTCACATCTGCTACTTTCTAGCTCTATGCCTTTGGGTCAGCTGCTCAACCTCTGAGAGCCTCATGCCTAAAAAAGAGTTAAAAAGAATACCTTTCCATAGGATCATGAGGACTAAAGGAATGTTGTATAGGCTTTGCATAGTGACTGGCATACAAGTGCCGATACATAGTAATGATGAAGATGATCGATATGTTTAAGTGATGGGGGAGTCCTGCCGTATTTTTCTTGGTAGTAAAAGGGGATATTAAAATATTTCTGTATGTATGTATGTAGGCTATAGTCCTGTTACACTAACCTGCTGGGCTGGCTGTGTTTCCCTTGGCTGCCCCATTGCTTTCCATTTCCCTTCCAGATCTCTATTCCACAATTTCCTGGCCCAACCCTAAGCCAAGCCCTTTACAGAGAAATTCAGCGACATTATTGACTCTAAAGGGAAAAGAAAATGTGGGAGAGAAAGGGATATGAAAATATGCTCTTTGCCCCCAGAGAAATGCATATAGACACGCAAAAACTTTTGTTCACCCTTGTGCGCTGCAGCTAAACAGGGCCCAAACTACGGTGATGCTCAGATTAATGGAATCAGAATCTGCTCGAACTATGCTTCCAGTCTAGAACCTTACCTCATTTCCCAGTGGCTTGTGTCCTCATAAGAGTCTGCTGGTTCTGGAATAAATGAGTTTATATTTGGAAAATTGGTTGCTTGGGATATGTTTACTCCTTTGTTTCCAGGGCTAGTTTGAACTAACCAATCCCAGCTGGGTTAATGAACAAATCGTTAGGCAGATCACTCATTTCCTAGCCAGCTGCCCTAACTCCACCCATCCCCAAAACAGATCTGTCTCCACGAGTCGACACCAGCGGGCAGCTTTGTTTTCAAGTGTGGTTGAACAAAAAGCCTTGTTTCCACCTCAACCCAGTTTCCTTCTACCGCTGGGGTTGCACATGTTACTTCAGGAGTCCAGAGACAATGAAGCAGTGTGACTGCTAAAACCCAGCCTCGGCCAAAAAGAGCAAGGGCACTGGTGTTGGATGGCAGAGGTCATTTATCCAACAGCTTTCACTCAACCAACATGCATTGAGTATCTGCCCCATGCCAGAGGACACAGCAGTGGATAGTGCAGGCAACTCTGCCCACAGGGAGCTTATATTCTAGCAGTTCTTGAGAGAAATAGCACAGCAGAATGACTGTGCCAGCCCCATGCTGCCTCAGGGGGGATGTGCACACAGGCTTGCAAAAGAGGCAGGAAGCAGAGCCATCACATTGCGTAGTTCTTATAGAAACATACGGCCTACATACATACATACAAAAATAGTTTAATATCCTTTTCTACTACCAAGTAAAATAGGGCAGGACTCCCCCATCACTTAAGCATATCGATCATCTTCATCATTACTAGGTGTGGGCACTTGTATGCCAGTCACTATGCAAAGCCTATACAACATTCCTTTAGTCCTCATGATCCTACGGAAAGGTATTGTTTTTAACTCTTTTTTAGGCATGAGGCTCTCAGAGGTTGAGTAACTGGCCCAAGGGCATAAAGCTAGAAAGTGGCAGATGTGAGAACTCAAACTGGCTCCAAAGCTTGTGCTCCCAACCACAGTGATGCCCTGTCCTGGAGATCCTTTGGAATGTTGGCTGCTACCTGATTTTTCCTTTTCCCCTTCCAGTCTTCCCTGGATAATTATTTTAACTATTTCCTACTGAGCTCAATATATGAGGAGAGAGATAGCCCCTAAGATAGCTTTGGGCCAGAAAGCCCCTGGGATAACTGCCCCCCATCACCCTTTTTTTTTTTTTTTTTTTTTTGAGACGTCTCTCTCTGTCGCCAGACTGAAGGGCAGTGATGCAATCTCGGCTTACTGCAACCTCCACATCCTGGGTTTAAGCGATTCTCTTGCCTCAGCCTCCTGAGTAGCTGAGACTACAGGTGTGTGCTACCACGCCCAGTTAATTTTTGTATTTTTAGTAGAGATGGGGTTTCACCATGTTGGCCAGGATGGTCTTGATCTCTTGACCTTGTGATACGCCCGTCTCGGCCTCCTAAAGTGCTGCGATTACAGGCGTGAGCTACTGCGCCCAGCAAAGATGACCCTTTTAGGAGCGTGAGTGGAACCCACTGCCTCCCAGGCCTATAGAAATGGGCAAGAGGAGCTTGGCAGGAGAAGAGAGTGAGACATGGATGCTGACGGTTTTGTGGAGGTTATTTGTAAAACTATTGATGTGAATCAGAACCAGGTAATTAATGGTCAGGAAATAAAAACTCATTTCTTTTCTTCTTTAGGGGAAGCCAGAATATTTGGGTGCCACAGTGGCTGCTCCCGTTGTGAAGCTGGCTGACCAGGACTATGAGCCCCCCAGGTTATGCTATCACCCCATCTTTTGTGGGAATCTCTCCGGAGGGGATCTCCTTGCTGTATTTGAACTGCTGCAGGTGAGTGAACCAGATGTGGCACCAAATATCTATCAGGTCTACCTGGACAGAGAAGTGGCCTCACCACAAGTGCCACTTGAGTGAAGCTGTGCCTGATCCCTCGCTGCAATCCCATATCTGAATGTGTGTCCTGGGGACCTGAGAGGTGCACTTAAGAACTCAGGAGACTTGGACTATTCCTAGATCCCCTGAGCTTGTAAGTCAGAAGCTCAGGATGAAAGATTCTTGTGAGTTTGGCCAACGTTGCTTGAGCAGCCTTCTGTGCCAGTTCCTGAGCTCCATGCAGGCCATAAAAGGATACAAAACAGAGAGGAAGCAAACATATGTGGGCACTTACCACGTGTCCGGTGTGGTGATTGTTGTCTCATATACCTTTCATCACACTAGAGCTCCCTCAGTCCTGCTGAGGTAGGTGTTGTGATTCCCATTTTATAGACAGTAAATTTAGAATTTAGGTGATTGACTGACTTATCACACAGCTGGATTGGTGGTTGAACTGAGAGTTGACCTTAGACCTTTAAGGACTTTTGCTCCTTACACTGTACGGTTTTGCAAAGACAACTCTTAGTCCTTCCCACTAAGACCTAGGGGGATTTATGAACGTGTGTCTGGGAAGACTTTTTCAGAAAGCAGAGGCAGATATTGGGAAGAGAAGCTGAGTCCCTGAAGTCCAGCAGTCCAGGAGAGGAATACACAGGATGTGGAGAGAACCTGGAAAAGAAGTGAGCAGGCTGAGGGGCCTGGATCAGAGATTTCTCCCCTTGACTTCCCACTCACTGAGGCACCAGGAGGTGCCTGGTGGTACTTTACCTTTTAGTCAGATCAACACCTCTGTCTTAGGCTGCTATTATATAATAGAATTCTATAGCCTGGGTAGGTTAAACAATAAATGTTTATTTCTCACAGTTCTGGAGGCTTGGACTGGGAAGTCCAAGATCAAGGTGTCAGCAGACCTGGCATGACTAGTATCTTCATCTGACCGAGAGAGAGAAGTTATCTCTCTTGTGTCTCTTATCAGGGCATTAATCCCACTCATGAGCGTCCTGCCCTCATGACCTCATTACTTCCCAAAGGCCCCACTTCCAAATGCATCACACTGGGATTGGTATTTTATCATATGAAATTTGGAGAGTCACATTCAGTCCATAACAATGTCTATATAGGTAAGCCTGGTTTCCAGATATCCCAATTTAAAAACAAAAACAAAAAACATCAAATAAAGTCAAAACTCAGTTGAGAAACCAGAAGGCAAGGGTTCCTAACACAAAGAGAATGAGTTAAGAATGAAGGTGCTAGAGCTAGATTCCACAGCAGAAATCTCAGTTTCACCACTTATTAGTGTGTGGCCTTGCGTGAGCTACTTAATCTGGGTTTCACCTGCAAAATGGGGATTATAGTCAGTCTATCTAAAGGTCCTGGCATGGAATAAACACTCCACAAACAGCTATTTAAGATGATAATGATGCCTTAGAATATAAAAGCAAGATGTCTAATTCTACCATGTATTTCAGGTAAAGGAACTGAGCTGGCTAGAAAGGTAATTACTTGCTCAATATGGCAGGTGAGAGTCTAGAATCCAGAGAGTCCCACCAGAGCTGGGGATTCTGGGGAGCCTAATGAGGAAGGGAGCAGCTTTGGGGTTAGACACACTTGTATTCAAACCCAGACCCTGCCCAGGTCTATAGCCTTGGGGGTTGCACACGGCTGCAGTGGTGAGTTCTTAAGCTCATCTTATCAAAGACTTTGAGTGTGGTCTAGTTTTTGCTCCATGTAAGGGAGAACTTTTTGAGGATGGAATGGCTGCCTCGGAGAAAGAGTGAGCTCTCTGTTAGGGGAGCTGAGGCTGGGTGAGAGTTCTTGGGGGAATCGATTAGCACGAATTCAAGCATTGGCTCCAGTTCCATAATGACTGCAGCCTAGGAGGATAGGACTAGAAAAATCTTTGTCTTACAAATCTTAAAACCAAATGGGATTCTAATAGAACCAGATCTAGTCAAATAGATGTGTGTTGCACAGTAAAATGGACTATCAGAACTGAACGTAATCTTCAAAACTGTTGGTCCAGTCTTAAGTGAGAATCCTGGTGACTTTAAACTGTCATGAGTGATTTTAGGTTAAAATCAGCATTAAATAGTGTTGGATTGATATGCAGGGAGCTTTGCCATGTTTTATCCTTCTAAGTACTTCTAGAAGAAAGCCACTTTTGATGTTCATCTGTCTCGAATATCTCTCAACTTGAAACCTCCCTTTTTAATAAGAGATAGCATAGGTTCCAGGCACAAAGAGATCAGTGACACCTATGGGAACATTTTCCAAACTCTGCCTCTTGGAACACCAGTCCCTCCAAATACAGTAAAGATAAAGTTTAAGAAATGCTTCCCATTGGCCAGGCGCCGTCGCTCACACCTGTAATCCCAGCACTTTGGGAGGCCGAGGAGGGCAGATCACCTGAAGTCGAGAGTTGGAGACAGCCTGACCAACATGGAGAAACCCCATCTCTACTAAAAATACAAAAAGTAGCCAGGCGTGGTGGTGCATGTCTGTAGTCCCAGCTACTCTGGAGGCTGAGGCACCAGAATTGCTTGAACCCAGGAGGCAGAGGTTGCTGTAAGCCAAGATCATGCCACTGCACTCCAGCCTGGGTAACAGAGTGAGACTTTGTCTCAAAAAAAAAAAAAAAAAAAAAAAAAAAAAAAAAAAGGCTTCACATTGCATATTCCAATATTATTTTGTTTCATTGGTTTTCTTTTTAAAGTGACTTTCCATTTCTGTCAAGTAGTACTTGTTTTCGCTTGCAAGAAGAAGTTTCCCTTTTAAAACTAAAAGTGTCTAATAAAAAAATGGTTGTGGGATGTACAAGTGGTAAAGGTGGTCGTGGAATGGCTGATTTGGGAAAATGAGATCTAGTCCAGCACTCCCATTCTGCATGTGAGAAAGCTGAGGCTCAATGCTAACTGAATTGGAGTTAGTCAACTCTCTTTTCACTACACAATGCTGTCCTAATAAGTGCTCTGGGTCTGAGACCCTGCATCTGCCAATGAAGGCTGGACTAGTGGATTCCCAAATGCTGTCTGTGGGCTCAGCTGTCTGGGTTCTGTAGCCCCACCTCTCATCCTCCCTCCCTCAGCCCTGAGCTGGGTGCACTGGTGAGAGACCCTGCTGCTTCCTAACAGCCGACTTAATAAAGTAAGCACTGTCAGAGGTAAGTAGCCTGAGATACAATTCATTAGGATTTCATTAGGACTTCTTCTCATTTGATTGCTTGTTCAAAAACTATTTTAATCACCAGCATGACTGTCTTAGCATGTGGATCTCACACACCTTGAGAAGACAGGGGCTGGAAAAGGCCTTCATTTGTTACCAGCTGTTCTCAGTTTTCACTTGTGGATGTCTCGCATCAGTTTCTCTATCTCCATTACTGAAACTGCCCTTGCTCAGAAGGATTTAGAGGCGGGGAGGATCACTTGAGCCCAGGAATTCAAGACTAGCCTCAGCAACATAGTGGGACCCCCATCTCTACAAAACATAAAAATTCAGCTGGGTGCGATGGCACATGTTTGTAGTCCCAGCTACTCGGGAGGTGGAGGCGGGAGGATTACTTAAGCCTGGGAGGTCGAGGCTGCAGTGAGATCATGATCACGATCACACCACTGCATTCCAGCCTGGGCAGGAGAGCAAGAGATCCCGTCTCAAAAACACATGAAGGATGTAATAGCTTTGTTCTCCTATGCACCAGACTGAATTCATTATTTTTATTTCCTTCCTCTATCCAAGTGAGCCGCCCCCTGTCCTCCCAATCCTGACTCATAGCCCCATTGTTCTCCCAGACACTCCAGCTTGAAAATTCAGTAAGCCTTAATTCTTCACATCACGTCTTTATCCATAGCCAGGGCCACCCCGTAGATTGTTCCTTGAATGGTTCCCATCCCCTGTTCCCATGGGTTCTTTTAGTTCTCATCTGAATGTTACACTGGCCTCCTTGCTCGGCTACTGGCCTCCTTTACTTTTCCTGTTCACTCCATCCTCCACCTTCCTTCCCGAACACTAGCTGGTGTTACCACCCTTCTCTCCAGAAATCTTCAGCAGCTCTTACTTCATACCACCAGGAACATTTCTCAAAATCTGGTTTTTTTTTGGAACATCACTCCCTCCCTCCAAATACAGTGAAAAGAAAGCTTGAGAAATGCTTTATATCACGTCTCTCTTGGGGATCTGAAATGCCAGTTACCATGGCAAAGAAACTGAGAAGTCCTGCGGCAAAGAACTTTTTTTAACTTCTTTTTCAAAACTTGGTATTTCCCAAATGTATTTGACCACAGAACATTTTTTCATGGTAAGTGTTAATATTCCCTGAAGAGGAAATCTGCCCCATAGGAGACTGTCACATTTCTGTAGCCTGGCTGTTAAGCTGTCCTGAAATTTGTCCTCAGACTACTTTTCTAGCCTCACATTTTAGCTGCATGGTTAACTGGGCAACCATGCAGCTAACTGGGCATAGAGCCTTTAGATGCGGAGGGAAGAGCGAATTCCAGACCCTGAAGCCTCACTATGCCCAGCATGCTCAAGGAGGTCAATGTGGCTGGAGTGGACAAATGATAGGAAGCGGGAAGGAGATGAGGCCAGTGGGAAAAGATCACATGGGGCCTGGTAAGCACTTTGGCTTTTATTCTGGGAGAGATGGGAAGCCAAGAGAGGACTCTCGGCACAGTGACTTAGGTTGCAACGCGAAGATACTGGATCCAGTGTATTCTGAAGTGGCAAGGAGAGAAGCAGAAAGGCCCATTGGGGGACTCTTGAAGTTACTCAGATTGGAGATAAAGGCGCCTTGAATCAATGTAGCCATGGAAAGGAAGAGAGGTGGGCTCTGTATATATTTTAAAGGTAGAGTCTTTTGGATCAGCTGATGAGATTTGACATGTGAGGTTTACTCCACATTACACAGAAAAGCCTACAATATTTTACACATCATAGACTCATAGTAAAATATTTTATCTGTGCCTGGTGGTTCACGCCTGTAATCCCAGCATTTTAGGAAGCTGAGGCAGGAGGATTGTTTGAGCCCAGGAGTTTAAGACCAGCCTGGGCAATATGGCGAGACCCCATCTGTACAGAAAATAAAAAATTAGCTGGGCATGGTGGTGGAGGCTGCAGGAACTATGATCATGCTACTGCACTCCAGCCTGGGTGACAAAGCAAGACCCTCTCTCGAAAAAAACCAAAAATGCATGTATTTACTCCTTCGATGAACAAACATTCATGGAATTCTGTGTATGAGCCGGATTTCAACTGTCGGGCCATTCCCCAGGCCCCTCACAGCAGTGTCCCCTTTTGCAATCTTAGAACTGTCTGTTGTTATTCACACTTTGGCCTTCTTTTCCATACTCCATACTTAGAACACTTGTTTCCTCTACTTTTATAATGTTTCTCTTGTTTTCAGAGCCCTCTCCTATTACAGTTTTCCTCTCCTCTGCTGCTTGAATATTCTCCTTCTGGAAAGTCCACCTCCCTTTCTTAGAATGTTTTGCTTCCTGTGTTGGTTTCCTATTGCTGCTCTAACAAATGACCACCGACGTGGTGGCTTAAGACAACCCAATTTATTATCTTACAGTTCTTCAGGTCAGATGTTGGAAAGGGTCCCTTATCGGGGCATCAGCAGGTCCGTGTTCCTTCTGGAGGCTCTAGGGGGAAATCTGTTTCCTTGTCTATTCTGGTTTCTGGGAATGGCCTGCATTCCTTGGCTGGTGGCCCTTCCTTTACCTTCAAGCCAGCCAGATAGCTTCTTCAAGTCTCTCTCTCTCATTGTCTATTTCTCCCCAGAACCTCCTGTCTACTTCCATTACCACATCTCTTCCTACTCTGGCTCTCCTGCTGCTGTCTCGTAAGGACCCTCAAGGATACATAGGGCCCACCCAGATAATCCAGGATAAACTACTCATCCCAAGATCCTTAATTTAATCACACGTGCCACATTCCTTTTTGCCATTTAAGGTAACGTATTTATAGGTTCTGAGGATTAAGATATGAACATCTTTGGGGAGTCATTATTCTGCCCAACACACTTCCCAATTCCTAGAAATATCTCAGCCTTCCTAGAGGGGTAGTGCACTACAGCCCCCCAGAAGGGGCCACTGCTATTTGGTCAATGTGGCTGGCACCCCCTACAGTTGTGCCGTGTGCAGCCTCCGTGGATTTATGTGTTAACTCTGCTGCTTAGAATCCATTCTTCCTTTTCATTCAACTTTCTAGGACTCTTTCTCTTACCATCATGTGAATGTTCTCGAATTTTTTCATTTGTTTTTAATCTTCTTTGTCTATGTGGTATAGATTTAACCTAAGTTCTATTGGCTTAAAAAATGAGATATTCTTCTCTGATGCTTGGCACTCATTAAGTCTTCTCATTAGAGGTCTGAGTTAAATGATTTAAATAGCTTCAGAGAGCATCTCTGTGTGAGCTTTCTCCCTGTTTTAAAGGTAAAGTGTTATTAACTGATTATTGACCTGCTAATAAAGACTTTGCAGAAGGCATCCACCCTAAAATAGGCTTAGTGAAGGGTCAAGGAGGGAAAGCTTGATGATCCTTACATAATATTAAGAACTTCCAGGCCAGGTGCAGTGGCTCACACCTGTAATCTCAGCGCTTTGGGAGGCAGAGACGGGTGGATCACCTGAGGTCAGGAGTTTAAGACCAGCCTGGCTAACATGGTGATACCCCGTCTCTACTAAAAATACAAAATTAGCTGGGCATGTTGGCATGCTATTGTAATCCCAGCTACTCAGGAGGCTGAGGCAGGAGAATTGCTTGAACCCGGGAGGCAGAAGTTGCAGTGAGCCGGGATCGCACCACTGCACTCCAGCCTGGGTGACAGAGTAAGACTATTGAAAACCAAACAAACAAACTTCCAGTAGAGACCCTGCTCAAGCCCTCCAGACAATCTCCTCAACTCACCAACTTTATCCCGGAGCTCACACTTACCTCTTCTGGTGGTTCTGGCTTTGCCATAATCTCACTGTTTGATGTTAGGCTCGTTAAATTTCCTCTTAGGTTTTTTTTGTTTTGTTTTGTTTTGTTTTGTTTTGTTTGCCTGGGTTGGAAACAATTTTCTTTCAGCAAGCTGAAGATATTATTCCATTGTTTGGGCTGTGCTTTCTCTTTTGAGAGGTTGGTTAT
>NW_012107031.1:395099-423084 GCF_000951045.1 Mandrillus leucophaeus
TGAGCCGGATTTCAACTGTCGGGCCATTCCCCAGGCCCCTCACAGCAGTGTCCCCTTTTGCAATCTTAGAACTGTCTGTTGTTATTCACACTTTGGCCTTCTTTTCCATACTCCATACTTAGAACACTTGTTTCCTCTACTTTTATAATGTTTCTCTTGTTTTCAGAGCCCTCTCTCTCCTATTACAGTTTTCCTCTCCTCTGCTGCTTGAATATTCTCCTTCTGGAAAGTCCACCTCCCTTTCTTAGAATGTTTTGCTTCCTGTGTTGGTTTCCTATTGCTGCTCTAACAAATGACCACCGACGTGGTGGCTTAAGACAACCCAATTTATTATCTTACAGTTCTTCAGGTCAGATGTTGGAAAGGGTCCCTTATCGGGGCATCAGCAGGTCCGTGTTCCTTCTGGAGGCTCTAGGGGGAAATCTGTTTCCTTGTCTATTCTGGTTTCTGGGAATGGCCTGCATTCCTTGGCTGGTGGCCCTTCCTTTACCTTCAAGCCAGCCAGATAGCTTCTTCAAGTCTCTCTCTCTCATTGTCTATTTCTCCCCAGAACCTCCTGTCTACTTCCATTACCACATCTCTTCCTACTCTGGCTCTCCTGCTGCTGTCTCGTAAGGACCCTCAAGGATACATAGGGCCCACCCAGATAATCCAGGATAAACTACTCATCCCAAGATCCTTAATTTAATCACACGTGCCACATTCCTTTTTGCCATTTAAGGTAACGTATTTATAGGTTCTGAGGATTAAGATATGAACATCTTTGGGGAGTCATTATTCTGCCCAACACACTTCCCAATTCCTAGAAATATCTCAGCCTTCCTAGAGGGGTAGTGCACTACAGCCCCCCAGAAGGGGCCACTGCTATTTGGTCAATGTGGCTGGCACCCCCTACAGTTGTGCCGTGTGCAGCCTCCGTGGATTTATGTGTTAACTCTGCTGCTTAGAATCCATTCTTCCTTTTCATTCAACTTTCTAGGACTCTTTCTCTTACCATCATGTGAATGTTCTCGAATTTTTTCATTTGTTTTTAATCTTCTTTGTCTATGTGGTATAGATTTAACCTAAGTTCTATTGGCTTAAAAAATGAGATATTCTTCTCTGATGCTTGGCACTCATTAAGTCTTCTCATTAGAGGTCTGAGTTAAATGATTTAAATAGCTTCAGAGAGCATCTCTGTGTGAGCTTTCTCCCTGTTTTAAAGGTAAAGTGTTATTAACTGATTATTGACCTGCTAATAAAGACTTTGCAGAAGGCATCCACCCTAAAATAGGCTTAGTGAAGGGTCAAGGAGGGAAAGCTTGATGATCCTTACATAATATTAAGAACTTCCAGGCCAGGTGCAGTGGCTCACACCTGTAATCTCAGCGCTTTGGGAGGCAGAGACGGGTGGATCACCTGAGGTCAGGAGTTTAAGACCAGCCTGGCTAACATGGTGATACCCCGTCTCTACTAAAAATACAAAATTAGCTGGGCATGTTGGCATGCTATTGTAATCCCAGCTACTCAGGAGGCTGAGGCAGGAGAATTGCTTGAACCCGGGAGGCAGAAGTTGCAGTGAGCCGGGATCGCACCACTGCACTCCAGCCTGGGTGACAGAGTAAGACTATTGAAAACCAAACAAACAAACTTCCAGTAGAGACCCTGCTCAAGCCCTCCAGACAATCTCCTCAACTCACCAACTTTATCCCGGAGCTCACACTTACCTCTTCTGGTGGTTCTGGCTTTGCCATAATCTCACTGTTTGATGTTAGGCTCGTTAAATTTCCTCTTAGGTTTTTTTTGTTTTGTTTTGTTTTGTTTTGTTTTGTTTGCCTGGGTTGGAAACAATTTTCTTTCAGCAAGCTGAAGATATTATTCCATTGTTTGGGCTGTGCTTTCTCTTTTGAGAGGTTGGTTATCATTCTTATTGTTGCTCCTTAAAAAGTGATCTTTGTTTTTTTTTTTTCCCTCATCTGATTGTTTTTAAGGTACTTTTCTTTATTTTTTGTTTTTTAGCAGTTTTACTATGTTGTACTAAAGTACAGTTTTGTTTTTATCTTGTTGGGTTTTATAGAGCTTTTAAAACCCTGGCTTGATGTTTTAAATTAGTTTTGGAAAATTGTCAGCCTTTATCAAAGATTGCTTCTGTCCTATTCTATTCCTCCTCTTTTCTCTCCCCTTTCTCCTCTCCTTGCCTCACCTCTTTTTGCCTCCTCTGTGACTCCAATTACATGTATATTAGACCTTTTAATTCTCTGTGCCTCTTATGTTCTTTTATGCATTGTCTATCATTTTTGTCTCTCTGAGCTTTATTTTATCCATAATATGGCCTATCTTCCAGCTCATTTCTCCTGCCTCTTTTTTAAAACCTATTCACTAAGTTCTTTCCAGTGACTAAATTTTCAGCCATAGAATTTCCATTTCTTTTTTTATTATAGATTTCATTTATCTATTGAAACTTTTTATCTGGTTTCTTATTGAACAGATTAAGCATTGTTACTTTAAAGTTCATGTCAGATTACCACATTATCTGAATCCTCTATGAGTCTGTTTCTTTGGTTAGTTTCTCTTGTTAATCACATTGTCTTATCTCTGTGCCTCCCATATTTTATTGCATGCTAGACATTTCTACATAAAAATATGTAGTGAGCTCTTAAGTGATGGAGCCCAAGAAACCACTGTACTAAAGATGAGATATAATAGAAATATAAATTATGGGCTGAGGGAGACAGAAAGGAGAAAGGCTTCTGAGCATTAGTGATTTTTCAGATGGGCAGGGCTGGGACTAGGGTCATGCATGACCCTAAGAGTGAGTGCCTCCTTAATTTTTGTACCCTGTGTGCCACACTGGTTCACCCTTGTCCTGGACCTACTTTGAGGTCCTGATATTTTACTTCCATGGGGATATTAGAGCAGTCTGGCTTTCAGACCAACTACCCATCCTGCTCACCCCCAATTCTTGCTATTTTGCCTTCATAACAATCCCTTGTTTTTCCCTGGCCCTATGTGCTGACTAACTGCATATCATATGGTTTTATAGGCCAGCAACCAACCCATTTCACTGGAAAAAGCTTAATCTTGGCTGGTAGCAAAGTCATTTAATTGCCACCATGTTATAGGATTCTTTAAGGGCTGTGTTGAGCTCTTAACAGCATTTTTCAGGCATTTATGAAGCAAAACTTCTTTGGCCATTTCCCAAGCTGATACTTCAGCGGCCCCAGGATAAAACATATGATGGTTTTTTAAAAGCACATCTAGAGGCAGCCCCTCCTATGCCACCATCACAGCTGTTTTGTGGCTTTCCCTTTAAAGCTAGAGGGGCTATTGACTTTCCCAGTGAGGTGATGCTTGCACGCTAAATTGCTCACCTCTTCAATGCCAGGCAGTATTGGGCATTGCCATCCTTGTCATTTACCAGCTTCTTGATCCGAGCTGGTGCATCCTGCAGCTTCATTACCTTAAGCCTATTTCACATTTGCAGTATCTGCTCTCCTTTTTCTGAGCTTTCTTGTAATTAGCTTAACCACATCTGCTGTTGCCAACTAGAATATGTCTGTGAAAAAGGAATGGTGATATATTTGCATTTTGCAGATTGTGATGCACAATTAGACTTTTTCTAGCATACGGAGCATGTGGACTAATATGTCAGTCAACCAATAAACATTTATCAAGAACTCACTGTATATGGAGGGGCTTGGAGAATGAAGTAAATAAAGACTTCCTCTTGGCCAAGTCCCTGTAATTTGTTCAGGCAGACAAACAGCCCCAGGAAGGAGAACCCCCTGCTCCAACGCAATGTTTAATAAAACATCTGATTCCCAAGGAGCTTGGTGGGTCATCTGGCCCAGTATCTGAGGCTCAGAGAGGGAAAGGTACTTGTGCAGGCTCACACAGCAGAGCCTTATTTCTGGACTCGGTCTCCTAATTTCTGCACGAAATCTGTATAGAGGACACATTGCACTCAACCGGCATTGAAATGGTAGAAGCAGCTGGGATCGGGTCAGAAAAAAAGCTGCTTTTATTTTTTGTTTTCTTTGGGGAAACCTTCTTGAAAGATGTAAGTGTCGAACCAGGTTTTGAGGGCAGTGTGAGATAGCCTACACTGAGGAAAAAAACCCTGTTCTCAGTAGAACTCTGTAAGTCCTTTGTGTGAAATTTCAGCAAAGCTGAAATTGTCCTGAAGTTTCATTAACCCCAAGTGCACAAGAAGTGACAAGTTTTCATCTGCCTTCAAAACATTTCATTTTCTGCTCCACTGATTAAGACGTAGTCTCTGTTGGATTAAATGTGATTTTTTTTTTTTTTTTTTGGTAGTAGTCGTAGTAGTAGTGCATAATGGCTTTTCTGGAGATCTTGACAAGTCCGAAGGGAGTGGGGCTCATTAAGACTCAAACGTTTGGAATCTGATAGAAGCTCCTTCTCCACTACCCTGCTGTGGTTCTTGTGTAATTTTTATTAAGTTGTAAAGACCTGTCTTCCGTATTCGTTTTTCTCTCTCCCCTCTATACTGTGAGCTCTGGGTTATTAGCCTTGTGGCACATCTTAAGTGCTCGCTAAATGTTGGTTACCCTTGTAAATGAATGCATTTATCAATTAATACATAATTATATATGGTAAAATGCATGGTCCTTGTATTTTAAGCTGGAAACATGACTTTTGTTGGCAAAACAGTGAACATCTTACTGATGAGGTGGTTATGTGGCACCGTTGCCACCCCTGTGTCTCTCCAGTGTCTAACTCATACTTGCCTTGTGTGGTAGGTCCCTTCCTCCGGGCTGCAAGGCCTCCCACCCGTTGAGCCACCAGACATCACCCAGATCTACCCGGTTCCTGCCAACATTCGGCCGGTGCTGAGCAAATACCGAGTGGAGGTATGGGTCAGGATAGGAGCTGAGTTGTTCTTTGGGACTCAAGGGCAGCGGCCCTGCCTGAATTGTAGGAGAGGTGGTATGGGATGGGCGGGAGACCTGGAGAAAAAGAATGAGCCCTCAAAAAGCTGTGCGGTTCTTTCCTGGAGGAACATAGCGTGGTTCTTGGGGAGAAGGTCTGACTTTTCCACACAGAGCCAGGGCAGGCGTGGGGCTCCTCCGTGGAGGGGTGGCGATGGCTCTGCTGGTCGTCTCCTCAGGTTCTCTTCTGGGGAGTTCGGGAAATGAAGAAGGTGCAGCTCCTCTCCGTGGATCGGCCCCAGGTTCTCATCGAGTGCGGAGGACGAGGTGTGAAGTCCTGTGTGATCCAGAGCTACAAGAACAACCCGAACTTCAGCGTCCAGGCAGACGCTTTCGAAGTGGTGCGAGCTTCTCACTCTCCCGACCTGGCTCATTCCTCTTTTTTCCACAGATGAGACATTTTAGGGTTTCAGATGTCCACTATCTGCAAGAAAGAATTAATTTAGTGAAAAGCCAGAATTTCAGAATGAGATATAATAGACTTTTGTTGTTGTTTTGTTTTGAAACTTTTCCAGTGTGGATCATACAGCAATCAAAGCAGGTTGACAAACTTTTTCCTAGAATAGCAGTTCCCAAAGTGTGGTCCCTAATTCATCAGCATCAGCATCACCTGAGAACTTGTTAGAAATGCTCATTCTCAGGTCCAGCTGTTCTGAGTTAGAAACTATTGTGGGGAGGGCCAGATGTCTAGTTGAACAAGATTTCCAGGTGATTCTGATATATACTAAAATTTGAGAACCACTGGCCTAGAAAATACTGTAATAAAATTTATTTTAATGGCTACTTTTTTTTTTTTTTTTTTTGAGATGGAGTCTCACTCTGTCGCCTAGGCTGGAGGTGCAGTAATGCAGTCTCGGCTCATTGCAAGCTCCGCCTCCTGGGTTCATGCCATTCTTCTGCCTCAGCCTCCCGAGTAGCTGGGACTACAGGCACCTGCCACCACACCTGGCTAATTCTTTGTAGTTTTAGTAGAGATGGGGTTTCACCATGTTAGTCAGGATGGTCTTGATCTCCTGACCTCGTGATCCACCTGCCTCAGCCTCCCAAAGTGCTGGGATGACAGGCTTAATGGCTATATTTTTTAAAAAAGAATTTGTACTTAGAATGTCAGGAGTTTACATGTGAATTTATGCTTCTAAAGTGATTTTTTGACATCTGTGCTTTTATTTATTTCAATATTTCAACATACTTTTTTGTGCTTTGATTTGAAACTAATTGCAAAGAAAAATATTGCTTTGTGCAACCCAGCTTGCTCCACTGGACATATATCCCCAGTTGGCAAAGCCTACAATGGAAGAATGTGCGCGGTGTTTGCAAACCTTTTGTATCACACTGCACTGCATTTCGGGGGCCACCAGGGAAAACAGGTGGCTGGGGCACTGTCCCTTCACTCTCAGCTCTGTATTAAATGGCTTGACTTTCATCTCTTTTATATAACGGGCCTGGATAAGCTTTCGTTGGAGATGAGAGTTCTTCTGGCAGATAATGACAAAATAAAGAGGTCTGAAAATGACTGTCAGAGACAGCACAGAAGTGAGAGATTTTTGTAATTTAAACCTGGGACAAATTGTTACTAAGGCAGACTTCCTATTTCGGTGAATTACTCCCTGGCTTGGTAAGATACTGCTCCAGAGTTTTGGCAAGCTGCAGGACTGGCCAGGAGGGACAGAATGGCAAGGCAGAGACAAGGTAGGCTGGATGCCCAGCTGGCTTTGGGTCTGCCCATGGAAGAGTCACCAGGCCTCAAGCAGCCAGGCCCAGGCCCCTCTTCATCTCAGCCTCTCTCTGCAGGAACTGCCTGAGAATGAGCTTCTGCACCCACCACTGAGCATCTGCGTGGTGGACTGGAGAGCTTTTGGGAGGAGTACCCTTGTGGGCACCTATACCATCAACTACTTGAAGCAGTTTTTGTGTAAATCCAGAGAGCCCCTTGCCCCCATCTCACACGTGGATGCAACCCAACTTGGGCATGGTGAGAAGCTGCTCCTAGATTTTGTAGCTGTAACTGTAAAGTCATGGCGCCTGCAGAGTGCCTGTTATGGGGCTGGCTCAAAGAGGATGCCCCACAGCCCAGTGGCTGGGTGGATCTTTCTGATGAGCTTGCTCCTGCAGGGGTCTCTGCTTTCTTTGGCTGCCACATTCTTACTTTGACTCACATCGGGTCATTAACTCTAACGCGCCTTCCCTGAATAGGACTTACGCTCCTGCCTGCCTCCACGCTGACATTTCGCTTGGCTCTGTGCTTGACGTTGTTTTAGTTTGTTCTATTTTGTATCTCAGGTGCACAAAGTTGAGTTCATTGCACGTCTCCGTTTCATGCTGTACAATCATCATTGGTCTATTCAAAGATTCTCTCATTCTGTCCACTGTCCTCCTTATTCCTTATCTCTAATCCCAGTTCCCTCCCCACTGCAGGCCCTACACCACCATCCTTGTCAAATTTAAGTCGATTTAATCTACCTAAATAATATGATGCTATAATTTTCATTTGTTTTCCTATTCTTTTCACTGAATTCTCTGTTTTAAGCTCTATCCACATTGCTGTGTGTACATTAGCCTGTTACTATTACTTGCTGCATCTACAACACTTAACTTTTCCTTTCCTCTCATATTAGACCCATTGGCTGCCTCAACTCCCCTTTCCATAATCAGTGCTGCAATGAATATCCCTGTGTGTGTTCCCTGAGGGAAGATGCTATGTGGGAATTTCTCTGGAATGTACACCCAGGGGTGAGATCGCTAGGTCCCAGGAAATATGTACATGTATTTTCATTAATTAGCGCCAGGGGGCACTCTAGAGAGCCGCACTGATCTACACCAGTCTACATCAGTCTATACTGCCATTTCTGCATTTGGAACCCCATTTTTCTCCTCCTCAGCAGCACCTGCTATTTTCCAACTTTCTAGATTTTTGTTTTGCTTTGGTTTGGTTTTAGCTTTTTGCTACTCTGTGGATATAGATTAGTATCTAATTTTTATTTTAACTTGAATTTCTCTGCTTGCTACTGTGTACACACCCTTCATATCCTTGCTGCCATATTCATCTTCCTTCCGTGATGCCAGTTCATGTCCTTTGCCCATATTTTATGTGCTTTAATTTTTTTTGATTCACAAATTCTTTGTATTTTCTAGATGTTAAAATCCTGTGGATTGTAGATATTGTTTATATCTTTTCCTAGTATGGTAACTACTAACCTTGTCTATAATTCCTATCTATGAGCAGAAATCCTTGATTGAGATATAATCAGACCCCTCCATGTTTTAAACTTTATAGTTTATATTTTTAGTCTTGTTTAAGAAATCTTTTCTCACCCCTTGGTCACAAAGGTATTATCTTATATTTTCTTCTACTAGCTTTATAGTTTTAGCTTTCTCATTTAGATCTTTAATCATCTGCATTTATATATGATTTTAAGTGGAGATTCAGCTGCAGTTTTCTCCATATAGAGCACCATTTTCCCCCCAAAGGGTCTGCTGACCTATCATTCATTTTCCCAATGATTTGTACTGCCATCTTTCTCATAAACCAAGTTGCCATACATCCCCTGTCCATTTCTAAGATTTCTAGTCTGTCTCACTGGTTTCTTTGTCTCTATGCCCAGTATGAAGTAGATACCCATAAGAGTTTGTTGGGTTGCATTTGCTGTTGGAAAGTCAGCAAATGCGGGGAGAGAAACTCTGGAGTTTGTGGCAGCCATGGGGGTACCGAACTGGGAAATGTTCCCGAGTACTGACTCCTACAGCATAAAACGGAGAGATGAGGACAGTGTTATAACCTTTCTATGGCATCAGCAGCCCAGTTAAGAATCTCACGAAGCTCTGGGCATACCTCTGCTCCCTGCCAGGCACATGTACTTATATGCCCAGGGTTCTGCCTACAGTTGGGGGCTTCATGGCTCTCTGGAGCTCCAAAGGCTCCCCAGATTAACACACAACAGGGAGACAATCCCCCCCGACACAGAATCTGTACCCGAAACCTTTATTTTCGTAATCCCAGTGACCACAATTGATTAAAATTACTTTGAGTGATCAGTAACAAATACAACCATTTATTGATGACCTATTATGTGCCAGACGCCTTACATCATGGTCTCATTTCATCCTCCCAGTGAGATGGATATTTTTACTGTCATTTTATACATAAGAAAATGAGGTTCAGAAATATTAGCAACCTGACATTTTTGAATCCAGATCTGACTGATTCCTAGTATTAGGTTCCTGAAATGACCACCCTGTGATGCAGCCCAGCTCCATGACCTGATGTGCTTTCATTTCAGAGACTTCAGATTCGCTAACAGCCCCTGAGTCCTCTGGAGCCCACAGCTCCTCCCAGGATCCCCCAGCAGATCACATTTATGTGGATGTTGAGCCACCTCCCACAGTGGTGCCCGACTCTGCCCAGGCCCAGCCAGCCACCCTGGTTGACATCCCTGACTCATCCCCGATGCTGGAGCCTGAACACAAACCTGTAGCCCAGGAGCCACCAAAAGATGGAAAACCTAAGGTCAGACTAAAATCCCTCTCCATATTTACAAGGCTCATTGGAGTTTGCATTGGAGGCCTCAAACAATATGAAGTTGCTTGTAGTGTGACCGTGGGCAAGCAGCTTCACATTTCCGAGTATCATTTCATTCTTTCTAAAATGAGGATATTAATACTCACTTCACAGCTTTGTTGTAGGATCAGAAAGTTAATGTGCATGAAATTAAAGTGCTAGTCACTTTAATATTTAATTGACAGTAATATTTAATTGAACGGGAACTCTTAATTCATTAGCTTGGAAAGGCCATGGGCTTCTTCATCCAAGCATGTTCCACAAATATTTAGGTCCTACTTTGTACAAGATCATATGGGACCAAGAAGATGCATCTTTTGGATTCTAAAGAGGAGTAAAATAGTAAAGATTCTGGAAGGAGAGATTGACAAGTACACAAATAACCACAAAACAAGGATATGGTTAATCTTTTTAAATTATATATTTGAGTGAAAAATCTTGGTGTACCAATTGAATTAAAAGAGAAGGCCATTTTAAGAAGGTCTTAAGGGACCAGGCATGGTGGCTCACACCTGTAATCTTAGCACTTTGGGAGGCTGAGGTGGGCAGATTACCTAAGGCCAGGAGTTCAAGACCAGCCTGGCCAATATGGTGCAACTCCATCTCTACTAAAAAAAATAAAATAAAAAAATAAGCCAGGTGTGGTGGCACTCACCTGTAATCCCAGCTACTCCAGAGGCTGAGGCAGGAGAATCACTTGAGCCTGGGAGGTGGAGGCTGCAGTGAGCCAAAATCATGCCACTGTACTCCAGCCTGGGCAACAGAGCAAGCTTCCATCTAAAAAAACCAAAAAGGTCTTAAGGAACAACCTGCCCAGCAAATGGTAAAGGATGAAATTAAAAAAAAAAAAAGAGTGGAAAAGTGAGATAGGTGCATGGAATGGATATTTGCACAGGCTGCTCTCATCTCATGCCTGGTCAGCGACCCTCTGTGACGCCTTACGCGGTTTGCTGCATTCCCCTAGCGTTGCACCTGTGACTTTCTGTTGACTTCTCAGATTCAGTGTTCATCATTCAGCGTTCATCTCAGATTCATCATAAAATTGTGAGCCTCAGCAGGGTAAGAGGTAATTTTTTAACATCTCTATATCCCCTGCACTCGATAGAGTGCCTGGATCATGGTACGGACTCAAGAGATGACTTGGTGAGTGAATGGAAGATGAATGCCTGGTGAGTCCTGCATCCGTAGCTCCAGCAGGACCCCGTCTTCTCCCACAAATGCCTCCTTTCTACCACACGTCTATCACTCCCTCTCCTGCCACCCCATCACTTATGTGATAGAAGTCATTTACTTGTACACATTCAAATCAGAAATGACACCAAAGAATTGCCTAAATTATGTCACTTAATCCTCAGGACAGTGGTGGGTATTATTGCCCCTAGTTGAGGAAACTGAGAATTACAACATTTATATTAATTGCTCAATGATTTATAACCTTGCTATACCGCATTGCATCATATAGTCTAGTCCTCATTTGTTGCATGCCTAGCTCCTGTACTCTAAGCTATCCAGTGTGGGATTGTGTCTAATTCTCCATTCATCCTTAATGTCAAAAACAGTATCTCACATATGCTCAATAATCAATGAATGAATGGATGAATAGATTATTGAACTTTGATTTGTGGAAGTGATACAGAGAGCTGCCAGCATAAAACCAGTGGATACCTCTGTGTGTTTTCCTAAATGTTTACTTCCTCACAAGCCAGTTGACCACCAGGATGCAGCCAAATGATGTTGAACTAATAACTCATTCCCCCATCCCTTGCCAGGATCCCAGGAAACCTTCCCGGAGGTCCACTAAGAGGAGAAAGAGGACCATAGCGGATGAATCTGCTGAAAACGTGATTGACTGGTGGTCTAAGTATTACGCCTCCCTGAAGAAAGCCCAGAAGGTAGAGTCTCCCCTACCTGTGGCAGTCAAGAGACTCAATAAGAAAACAGCACCTTCTCCCACCCTGAGTCCTACATAACCTCCTTTTAAATGCCACTGTACATAGGCCCTACTCAGGTGTGGTTCTGTTAACTGCAGAAAGGTAAGAAGCCTGGAAGAACCAGAGATCCTGAATTACAAAATTCCCACTTTTTGGCTGGAGCTGGCCCTAGGACACAAGATCTGCTGTAAATACTGGAAGGATGTTCAGTCTAGCATGGCATCTGGAGGATCTGCCCCCCAGCCAGACTCAGGGGGGTCCAGCAGGGAGAAATGGGGTCTCTGGACAGGTAGGCATCAATTATTGGGGCCTCAGGAGATACCCCAGTCTAAGGACCCCAAGTCACCAGCAGGATTCTAAGTTCATATGACCTTAGCAAATGGTACTATAAGTGGGTTTGCATAGCAAGAGCAGGGCCTCTTGTCCATGGAATGAGACAGATCTAATTATAAAGGTGGAGAGCCAGTGGGGAGTAGGCCTGGAGAGTCTGGCAAAAGCTCGGCAACTGGGTGTGGTAAGATTTCTCACCCCTAAGTATGGAAGGGAAGAAAAATTACTCGGATGTTATATTTAATTGAATGCTCTTCTGATTCTTTAGTTTGGAAAGTCTATGGTTGCATCTAGAACTATTTCTCAAATATTGATATATACTGAAAAAGCAAATGTTAGTCCCTGCCTCCAACCTCCCTCCTTTTGCTGCAATGGACACTATCACTTCCTGTGAGAACTCAGCCCTTTCCTCTTTCTCTTTTAACCTCCCCAATCTATGGTACCATCCCAAGGACCAGACATGCCAACAGACACAACTCATGGTGCGGACCAGGGAGATGCTCTAGGGAGGTGGAAAAATATTGGGGAGATAGTTGGCTTGCCTTGTGGCTGAGAGGGTCCTGCATATAGGGGACAAAGATGTCTACAGCTTGATCACAGTTTTCTTGGATGTGCGGATACCTCTTTTCTAGGATAGGGCATCCTACTGGGCTTAACCCCCAGATCTTTACAGTGAGGCTTCATTTTGGGGGACTGCTTAGAGACTGTTTGAATATTCTTTTAAAATAGTGTTCTCTGGGAATGCAGAGGGCTGAGATAATTGAATTAGAATTGTTAGTCAGAATTAATAAATCAAGTATTGCGGTGTCAATAATCTTGTCTCCTCCTTTTTCAAAGGCAAAGGAGAGAAATCCCAAGGGAAAAAAAGGCAATACAGGTAAGCAGCTATTCTGGGGACATTTGTCCATAGAATAGGGCCATTGTTACAAGAAAATTGTAAAATGGAAGCCATGGGAGGTGTATTAGAGCTCAACTCCCTCCTTTCCTGAGTTTAGAAACAATCTCAGAAAGATGGTAGAACTTTAAAATGTGGTCATGTAGCTCTTGGTGCTGGACTGGAACCAGACCTCAGTTCTTCTGAATTCAGTTCAGTGCTGGAATGGACCCTTTGGCTCAAGTTCCTATGTTGACAGTCTTAATGTAGAAACCATAGAATAAAAATAGAAGCAATCTGGATGACCGGTCAAAGTCAACATGATAAACTTTATTAGAGGTGAGTATAAAGACCTGGATTTGGGTTCCAAAACTCAGTCTACAGGATTGGACAGCTCTTGTTTGGCAGAAGGTCAAATGAGAGGCCTCAGATTTCAAATGACCACAAACTCAATTCAGGCCAACAGTAGGTCTCAGCCTAAATACGATTGTAACACTAAGCAGTCAATGTTCTTTCATTTGATGCTGATAGAGGTGGAAAAACCAGAGCCAGGCTCAGTTCCTCAGACCACTCCTAATTAGTACGTGTAATTCTAAGACCAACCCCTTGTCATAGGAAATAGTATCTTCACCTTGCAAATGATGAAACAGAGGTACAAAGAGGTCAAGTAATTTGTCCAACATTACACAGCTAGAAAATAACAGAGCTAGAGTCCATATCAGGCGGTTTCTCCCCTGCAGAGCCTGCTGCTAAAAAATTACTGAGTAATCCCACTAACAACTTTGCACACAAGACCCTTAGGATATTTGAGCCTCATATTGAACTAGATGTCTCTCAAGTCCCTTAATGGATCTGAGAGAGAAAGTGACTCCAAAAAGCTTTGGAGTCAGTCCAAGTTCCAAGTCTGTTCTTTGCTAATTGGGTGAATGGGCAAATTATTCTCTCTGTGCCGAGTTTAACGAGTTCTTATATGCACTGTAACACATTGGCCCATAGAATAGGGCCATTGCCCTATTCCTATTGCCCAGCCCTAGGGGATCCACTGACGTTGGATTTATATATGCATGGGGTGCCCTGCAGTCAGGCACTGTACCGACTGTATGTAACAATCCTACGGCAAAAAGTTACTATTTGTTTTTAAAAAGAAAGGTCACAAGTTACTACTTCTGAAGGGTCACAACATAGGACATGTCAGAGCAAAGGGAAAGAAGGAGCTTGGCTTTGTTCCTTCTCATCTCAACCGCCATGAGAAATCTAATTTCTGCTGAATATCCACAGAGGCAAAGCCAGATGAGGTAGTGGTAGAGATAGAAGATGGCCCAAAGAAGAAGAAAGACAAAATGCTCAAGAAGAAACTCAAAGATGATGGAATCCCCAACCTGGCCATCTTGCAGGTATGTGGGGACACAGGCATCTGTGCCACAGATGGGGAGGGATGCTCAGCAATGAGGTTCTGTTAGTGCTTGGGTCAACCCTAGTCATGCCTTTGTTTAACTGACTTATTTTGTCTTCATTATCATCGATGTAGAGAAGTAAACTTTGATGTGCATTTAAGCCAAGACAGGAAGCTTGTTCATTTTCCATTTTCTATACCCTCATATGGAGAAGGGACACAACTTAAATTGTTTAGTGTGGACCTTGCAAATTAATATACAGCATTTGAGCTCCCTTTGGCTCATCTCTAGGTGCTTGTCATCATCATGCAAATGTATACACACTCAAGGTAGCAGGAGATTTAACTCCAACTAAAGTCAGCTCCATTAGGCCAATCTTAATATTAGTCAGAGGGTATTAGCTAGAGGTATATTGATAGCTATGAAAATTTGAAGTGTGAAAATTATATATATAGATAACCAATTTAGGTAAACAATTTATATAGGAAAGCTGAATAAGTAAATTATACTACCAAACATAAAACTCAACTCAATTTTGCATTTCCAAAGCATGTATATAATTTTCCCCTTGGAAACTTCATGTCTATATGCATTACAATAAAAACAAGTATTCCATCGCTTTATATATGTTAATAATTATATATTTAATGAACATTATTGATTTGAATCTCCTCAAAGCATTATAGTTTATATCCAACAACCAATGGCATCAACTAGCTCTAAAAGGTTTGTTGTATCTATACTTATATATTACAATTTTTAAAAATTTACCTATACTTTTTAGAATTTAAAAGTTCATCAAAACATTTCATAAAATTCACAGTAGCAGTTTCAGGAGTGCTGAGCCAATCCATGTTCCTTATCTTGCTGAAGATAAATTACCAATGGCCTCAGATTTTCCCAAGGGACACATATCAAGGCTGATTTTGGAGAATCTTGGCATTTCTCGTTAAATCAATCCTGGGCTTTCCTTCCACTTAGCACAATCTTCTTCCTTTGCCCTAAAGATATATGATGGTGATCTCGAGAGTGAATTCAACAATTTTGAAGACTGGGTGAAAACTTTTGAGCTCTTCAGAGGCAAGTCTACAGAAGATGACCATGGTCTTGATGGGGATCGAGTCATAGGAAAATTTAAGGCAGGTTCCACTGTTAATCCTTTTATTTGGCTCTCCCTGTCCATAAATGTCAGGTATGACTCAATTCTGTTAATGGAATTGTGGTGTGGGATGTGTGTAGGGAAAATCCTTAATTTGTACTCAAGTCCCTCTCTAGAGCTCCACAAAACCTAACCCCAGTCTTTTAAGATATTTTTGGGTTGTGACCAGTGGATTGGAACTCAGTCTGGTGAAAAATAAGGAGACAGACTCATTTCCTGAAAGGAACACTGAACTTTACTTTGTTCTCTCCATCCCTGGCATACCAAATGTGTGACTTATGCAAGCCTACCAGTTGGACGATTAAACTAATTAGGCAACACCAGCCCTTCATCTCGTAGACTTACAGTGTCAACATCACAAAGTAGTAGCCAGCATTCGCTATAAACATACAACAAGCTGGGCCCTTTCTATGCAGCATGCTATGTTGGAAATAGCACAGGCATTACAGTTTGCCCATCTGGATTCAAATCCTAGTTATAGTACTAACCAACTGCATGATCTGGAACAAAGTGCTTCACCTCCCTAAGCCTCAGTTGCTATGTCTGGAAATAGGAATACTGCAGTCAGGATTGAATGAGATAATGGGGGAAGCACTAGCACAGCACCCCACATGTAAAAGGCACTTCGTGTCCCATCTGTTCTGTTCCTCATATAACAGTCCTGTGTGGGGGTGTTAATGTACAATGCCAGTTCATGGGTGTACCATGAAGAAGCTCAGATGCAAGCAGGCTACATAAATTGCCCAAGGACACCCAACTGGCAAGTTTAGCACCAACCCAGGTCCTTCAGATTCCCAGGCTGTGCTCATTTTCCCAGCACTGTGCTCTCTGTGGGTTTTGGTGGGACATATGACCATCTCATTTCAATGGGTTGCATTTTGTGGTTCCAGGGCTCCTTCTGCATCTACAAAAGCCCCGATGATTCTAGCTCTGAGGACAGCGGGCAGCTGAGAATCCAGCAAGGGATTCCACCCAGTTACCCCGTCACAGTGCTGATCAGAGTATACATTGTCGCGGTGAGCCATCCTTGTTTGCTTTGAGGGGGTGTATTTATCTGCTTAGGCTGCCATAACAAAATATATGGCAGACTGGGAGGCTTAAACAACAGAAATTTACTTTCCCAGAGTTCTGAATGCCGTCAGTCTATAATTAAGTTGCTACCAGGGTTGGTGTCTTGTGAGGCCTCTCTTGCTGGCTTGTGGATGGCTGCCTTCTTGCTGTGTCCTCACATGGCCTTTCCTCTGTGCAAGTGTATATAGGGAGAGAGCGAGCTCTGATATATTCTCCTCTTCCTATAAAGACACTAGCCCTGTCATATTAGAGCAGCACCACTATGACCTCATTTAACCTTAATTACCTCCCTAAAGCCATGTCTCCAACTACAGTCACCTTAGGAGTTAGGGGTTCAACATATGGGGGTATGAAGTTAGGCTGGCAAAACAGACATGTTATGGCTTTTCTGAGCATACAGGACTGTTCTGTCAGTGTAGTTTTATCTGCTCCCTGTGGTTGCCCGTGGCAGGAGGGGGAACCAAATAGGAGGGAAGCAGGAAACTACAGGAAAGACAGTTAGGGGGAAGGACCAAGGCAGAACAGGGCAGCAGTTATTGTGAAATTCTCCTCCCACAGCCATGCCTCTGCACTATTGCAGTAGGCAATTTCGCTTTGAATGTGTTTCCAAGAAAGATGTTAACTCCTCTAAGTTTCCTTCTTCCTGATAATGACAGCACAAAACTTTGATTATTAAACTTTTCGGCCTCATTAGCAGAAGCTCAGGGCCAAATTTAATGCTCGATCAAAGCAACCGTATGAACCCCAGTGCTTCATGGATTTGCTTTAATCTCCTGACCTTGGATGTGGTTTTTGTAATTGTATTTTATTATAATGCTCTTATTTTATGTCAACCGTTTGCTTCCATTGCCTACATTGTTTCAAAGAAACATAAATGTAACACAAAATAAAAATGAATTATCCTTTAATGCTAAGGGAGAAATAAATGTTTTTCCATCATGCAGTTCTCAGGTTTCCTTCATCATCCTCTGTATCATCATCACAACCACCACGTGCCAGGGATGTTGCGATGAAAAGAACATAGTCTCTGCCTTCAAGGAAGTCACAGTGTAGTTGGAAAGATGAGAAGAACTTGTAAAGTCACTGACAATGTTGGGTAGTCAACATGAAACACCACCCTCAGGATGCTTTAGACTAACCTTTTCAAAATTGTGTTCAGGAAGTCACTTGTGTTTTGGGAGATGTAGGCATTCCTTAGGAAACAGAACATATGTTCAAATAAATTGGAGAAATAGTGCATATTTCCTTCTCCAACCTTTGAGATTTACAAAGCTCATTAGCACATTCAAGGCTCTGAGCTTTTCAGAAGCAAATAAACCCTATTTAGTAATCTTGACCAGCATTTTCTAAACTTTTGCCTCATATCTTTTTCCCCGCTACAGAAAATCTTACAGAGCTAAAGTTCTCTAAGATACAGTTTGGGGAATCCATAAATAGTATGAACAGTAGGAAGGAGAAGGAAGAATTTCTGTGAACTACAGAGATTGGAGAAAGATCTGTCTCCTTATTCATGTATTCATTCAGAAAATATCTACTGCACACCTTTTATGTGTTTAGTACCTTCTAGGCAAAGGCCAGAGAAACAGATCAGGTTTCTGTCCAGGAGGTAGCATGGGGGAGGGAGGCCTTGGGCTGGAACTTGAGAACAGGAGGGACTTGAACAAACAGGGAGTCAGAAGGTGGCAGTAGGCAAATTCACTAGTTATGGACAGTTGATACTTTTCATTGATACTTCTAGTAGTTTGATTATGTGTAGTTTGCTCTCATACTAATATTTAATTAATTAAATTCTCAAATCTTTTAATTAAAAGAACACTAACAAGTAAAAAAAAAAATGCTACTTAAAACTTGCATAAAGAAAGAAATCAAATTTCCCCACCTCTTTTTTTCCTTACTTAACAAGATATATGGGCCATTTTTTTCTAAATTAGTATGTACAGGTCTTCATTCCTTTTAGTAGCTGTATAGCATTTTCTTGAGTAAATGTAGTATTCTTTTATTTATCCAATAAATATTAAGAAGACCCTATTTTATGTCCTAGAGGTAAAGTAATGAACAAGATAAACAGTGCTCTTGCTCTCATGGAGATTACATACTAGTTGAGGGTGATGTGAGAATTAGGAAGATATAAAAATAAACAAAGGAACAGATAAATGAACGGCATTCGTGTCAGAGATAACTGCTTTGTAAAGAATTAAAATTGGCTGATGTGACAAGAAGAAATGGGAAGGACTGTTTTGCATTGTATTTCTTTCCAAGTAATCAACAAATACATTGCTTACAATTTTTGGCTATTAAACAGTGTTCTAGTGAACATCCTTGAACATACAGCTTTATAAGCTCACACTATTCTATCTACAGGATAGAGTCCTAAATATGGAATTGTTTCTCAGCTTTCATTGCTGCAGAGTTTTTCCATCTTTTTGATACCATTTCTTACCATCCTCCTACTCTGGCCTTTCCTTAGAAAGTATTTGCCTTTGACAGTATAAGGCCTAGATTGTCTGGAATCAGACTTTATTCTCAGAAACAGATCATCATTCAACTGGTCAGTGCTAAATGCAAGAGTCATAGGGTCATGGATTCAGAGACCATTAGTTCTGGGAAGGGCCTTCAGGTCCACCCCATGATTTTACAGGTAGATCTCAGAGAGTCGACATGACCTGCCCAATATCACACACTACTTAGAAATGTAGTAATGCCAGGTGCTGTGGCTCATGCCTGTAATCCCAGCACTTTTGGAGACCAAGGTGAACAGATTGCTTGAGCTCAGAAGTTTGAGACCAGCCTGGGCAACACGGTAAGACCCCATCTCTGATACAAAAATTAGTGGCACGTAGTGGCTCATGCCTGTAGTTCCAGCTACTTGGGAGGTTGAGGTGGGAGGATCACTTGAGCCTGGGAGGCATAAGTTGCAGTGAGCCAAGACCACGCCACTGTACTCCAGCCTGGGCGACAGAGCAAGATACTGTCTGAAAAAAGAAAAAAAAGAAATATAGTCGTATATTTCTTAACAATGGGAATACGTTCTGAGAAATGTGTTGTTAGGCTGTTTCAGTGTTGTGCAAGTGTCAGACTGTATTTACACAAACCTAGATGGTATGGCCTCCTACATGATGGTATAGCCTATTGCACTCCTAGACTATGAATCTGTATAGCACGTTACTGTGTAGACTACTGTAGGCAATTATAACACAACGGTATTTGTGTATCTAAACATAGAAAAGGTACAGTAAAAATACAGTATGAAAGATTTGAAAAAAAGGTACACCTGTCTAGAGCACTTGCCGTGAATGGAGCTTGCCAGACTGGAAGTTGCTCTGGGTGAGTCAGTGAGTGAGTGGTGAGTGAATGTGAAGGCCTAGGATGTTACTGTCTGCTACTGTAAAGTTTAAAAACACTGTGTACTTAAGCTACACTAAATTTATAAAATACATTTATCCTTATTCAATAATAAATTAACTTTAGCTTACTATAACTTTTTTACTTTTTAGACTTTTAAGGTTTTTTAACTTGACTCTGGTCAAAACAGCAGTTAGCTTAAAACACAAACACATTGTTCAGCTGTACACAAATATGTTCTTGACATCCTTAGCCGATAAGCTTTTTCCTATTTTTAAATTATTTTATTTTTACTTTTTAAACTTTGTTGTTAAAAAGTAAGACAAACACACACACACACACACGCACACACGCACATTAGCCTAGGCCTACGCAGGATCAGGATCATCAATATCACTGTCTTCTACCTCCACATTTTGTCCCACTGGAAGGTCTTCAAGGGCAATCACACGCATGCAGCTGTTATCCCTTATAACAACACATTTTTCTGGATGCCTTCTGAAGGACCTGCCTGAGGATGTTTTACAGTTAACTTTTTTATAATAAATAGAAAAAGTACACTCTAAAGTTTAAAAAGTATAGTAAATAAACCAGTAACATCATTATTTATTGTCATTGTCAAGTATTATGTACTGTTCGAGATTGTATAGTCTTATATGACTGTTAGCATGGTAGGTTTGCTTATAGCATCACCACAAACATATGAGTAATGTGTTGCACTACAACACTGCAACAGATATGATGTCCCTGGATCATAGAAATTTTCCAGCTCCATTATAATTTTACAGGACTGCCATCGTACATGTGGTCAGTCCTTGACCAAGACATCATAAAGAGGTGCATGACTGTAGAACTAGAACTCAAACTCATGCCTTCTGCCTCCTGGTCCAGCATTTTTCTCATTTTTCTGTGCCAAGAGCTTCTTTCCAACCGAGGAGATGACTCCAGAGAAAGTTGAACTTGGGCAAAGCCAGTAATTTTTATTTTTAACAGCAAAATGCAGATGCTAAAGTACTGGCTCTTAACCTTGTCTGCACACTAGAATTATCTAGGGAGGTTTTCAAAAGCCCAAAGCCCTGGCCCATTGAATCAGACTATCTAGAGAGAGAAGTCAGGCATTAGCATTTTTGAAAGCACCAAGGTAATCCCAGTGTACAACCAACGTTGAGAGCTATTGAGCCAAATACATTTTCTTTTTCCTTTCCAGGCATTTAATCTTAGTCCAGCTGATCCAGATGGCAAATCAGATCCCTACATTGTGATCAAGCTTGGCAAGACAGAAATCAAAGACCGGGATAAATACATCCCCAAACAACTGAACCCAGTATTTGGAAGGTCAGTGGCCACCTGGGCTGCGTTTTATTGTCCTTTCTGTGCTTGCTCCTGCTGTGTTTCTGTGGGGACGGTGTGTGCATGTGTGTGTTCCTGGGTGAAATGGTGCCAGGAGGTTAAATGCTGGCTTCTGCTCTTGGTAAAAACCAAGCAAACCTATGTCCATGGAGCAGGATTGAATTCTTCCATGGTCCCCTGAGGAATTTGGTGGTACTTGGTGATCTCCTTACCCATAGCTTTCTTTACTGTAATTTTTTTCTTTTTCTTTTTTTTTTTTTTTTTTTTTGTGTGTGTGTGAACTTAAGTAGAGAAATATATACCCACAGCTCTCTAATTACCATTTTCTGGATTTTAGATTTAATAGGCATCTTGCAGGGTCACTGGATTCAGCCTTGTGCTTTTGAACAGAGCAGAGATTTCCTTTTTATAAAAAAGGCAGCCAAAGTCTAGGGAGGTTAAGAAACATATTCAAGTTCAGATGACACAATTGGAGGATAATGGGCCAGAAGTTTAGTCTTTTGTCTCCTACTAAAGGGATTTTTCCATCGTATCATTTTGAGGTTCATTTGAGGTGACTCCTGAGGTCAAAAAGTTGAACTCTCTCTTCAAGTTGTGCTTTGTTTTCCTGTAAAGTGTTAAAAGCTACTGCATTTGCATAAGGGGACTAGGCATTTGCCAGCTCACAGCAACCTTGCCATGCTCACTGATCCTATAATAGGATGTGCTACGCATTGCTGTTCCCTGTTTGAGTTTGTGCACCTGTCGTTCACTCTGGAATCAAGGTGGCCTTGGTTTCATTCTGCCACATACAAGCTCTACAACCTTGGGCAGATGGCTTAACCTCTCTGTTCCTAGTTTTCCTGACCTGCAAAGCAGCAACAGTGACACCTAAATCTCAGATTCCTTTAGAAGATTAAATGTGTAAAGCATCTAGCACATCACATTGGCTATGCCAGCACACAGTTGACACTCAGAACACATTAGCTCCCTTCCTCTCCACCTTGGTAATTGTGGTAGCAGAGGATACATCTTTAGTGTGTTTAATTTCTTCTTTCTTGAGTTTCTTGAGTAAGCAGGAACATGGGATAAAATCTCCATTGGCCCCATTTAAATTCATTTACACATCTGTGATCACTTTGGAGCCTCTGACATTTAATCAGCACTAGCCTCTTACATTTTATTGCTCCTGAGGAAATGAGGGCAATAAATGATCTTGCCTGTCCAGATTAATGAGAATGACAGTGCTGGGGGGACTTACCCTTGCTTCCCTCATCTAGAGATGACCTTTATCGTCACCTGCCGCTTATGTAACTAGTGTTTCAGTGTGACAACCGCTTGGTAGACACTTTCACCACAGTGCCTTGAACTAGACTTGTTTTACTACCCATGCTATATGGTTATGGCAAACAAGAGAAGAGGATGATGAAGTAATGTTCCTTCATGCCTCTGATATTGCAGCACCTCATCCAAAAGCTCTCCAGATGTGGATGTTTTGTTGGATATGTATTTAATTTTTACTTAGGAACAGAAGTTGCCAGCACAATCCCACAGTGTTCAAGCAGGAAGAGTAGAGGGTTCTTGTGCCTGACCCGGGGTCTGCGGAATCCTTCCTCATAACTTCAGCGTCTCAGTATCAGTGTGAGGGTGTCACAGCCTCCAACCCCTGATGCCCTGGTATCTTGCATTGCTTTACCTTTCTTCGTAGCCTCTGACATGGATTAGATGTTTATGGATTTATTGGCCATCTCCCATCTCCCCACTAGAATGTAAGAAGTATTTGAGCAGGGACTTAGTCTAGTCTGGTTAATGCCATATCCCCAGCACCTAGGACAGGGCCTGGCACACAGCAGGTGCTCAGTATGTATTTGTGGAATGAACAGATAGATGGATGGATGGATGGGTGCGTGGGTCGGTGGGTGGCTAGATGGACAAAATGCCAGTCAGTTGTCCGTGGGATTTAATGGGGCCCTATCTCCACATCATCTTGATATGGTGCATGTCTGTAGGCTTTGACAGTTTCTTCCTCACGGCTCTTACGGTTTCCCAGAATGTTTCCCATTGTCTCCACCACCTTGATAATTAACCATAAAGCAAAATGAGATCCTAAGGAACTGAACAATGGGTTAATAAATCAGCTCTACCTCCCCTTACTCATTCACATCTGCAGGACTTTGTCCTTGCTGTGCCCTCACCATGACATGCCTTTCTTTTTCTTGTCCACCTGCAGAACTTCATTTATTCCTCACAATTACTGGGAATCCACCATGTGTCAGGCACACTGCTAAGTGCTGGGACACAGTGAGGACCAAGCCACAATCTGTACCTTCAAGGTGCCCACGAATATTGACAGAACATCAAATAAATGTGTGATTACCATAGGCTGCTGCAAGTCCTGTGAAGACCCTGGGAAGGCATAAGACCATCTTGGGAGTGTTGAGGGGGTGGGAAGGGATGGGTGTTCTTTGCCCTGCAAAGTTCAGAGTGTAGGGAGGATGTGATGTGGCAGGAACTGGGGGTATCAATCAGGGTTCCACCACAGGAAGGGACCTAGCAGAGGAGAGAGAAAGAGAGAGAATTCCCCAGGGCTTCCTTAACAAAATACCATAAACTGGGTGGCTGAAACAACAGAAATTCATTCTCACAGTTTGGGATACTGAAAGTGTGATATTCTGGGATGCTTCCTTCTGTGGGCTGCAAGGGAGCCTTTATTCCCTGCCTCCCTCCCAGCTTCTGGTGATCTGCTGGCAATTCCTGGTGCTCCCTGGCTGGTAGATGCATTGCTCCAATATCAGCCTTCATCTCCACGTGGCCTGCTCCCTGCATCTCTCCACATCATCTTCCCTCTGTGCACATCTGTCTCTGTGCCAAATTTTCCTCTTTACAAGGACACCAGTCATATTGCATTAGGGCCCATCCTAATGACCTCATTATAGCTTGATTACCTCTATTAAGACCTCACTTCCAAATAAGGTCTGATTTTGAGGTGCTAGATCTGGAGCTTCAGCTTATCTTTTGGCGGAGACAAAATTCGACCCGTAGCAATATATACTGCTTTTCCTCTTTATTATGAGATTATTGTTTTTGCTCTTAAGGGTTTTCAACTGGTTAGAAAAGGCCTATTTAGATTATCAAGGAGAATATTCTTCAATTAAAGTCAACTAATTGTGGATGTTAATTACATCTACAAAATGCCACCATAGCAACACCTGGATTAGTGTTTGATTGAATAACTGGAGACTATAGTTGAGTCAAGTAGACACATGAAACTCACCATCACCCTGTGAGTAGATTGCAAATGCTTTTTTCTTTCCAATCAGGTCGTCATTTTGGTGACTATGTGCCAGCTCCTGGAGAGGTATAAAGTGTGCATGACCCTGTTTCCATGGAACCTACGCCCTTATGGAGGAGGCAGGGAATAAAAAAAAAAATCAGGCAGATATAAAATTGCCTGTATGATCAAGGACCTTGACCTGGTTGGGAAAATGGCTAAGATTAGAAGTTCTGCAGATCTGGAGCACGGAGAACTTCCATTTGCACTCAAGGCTCAGTCAAAGAGTCATCTCTGTGAAACCTTCCATAGTCACCCCTCCCTAGACAGGTGTACTAGTGACACCCTGCCTGTAACTGTGTTGGAGCTCCTGCCACCTGATTTAGCCATATTCTTATTTGCCTTCCCCACTGGAAAGAAATTGTTTTACTTATCTCTTAAAAACTGCAGTGCCTGGCACGTGGTAGACACACAATAAATACTGAATGAACAAATGAATACATTGAAGAATGAATGACTGACCAAATGAACAATGGAACATCGTTCTTCTGAAGCTCAGAGGCTCTTCGTTCTTTCACCAAGTCTCAGTTTTGGCCCATTTCATGATGCATTCTATTTTCCCAAACTACCCTTACATCTAGGGATAGTACCTCACTGACAAGTTGGTATAAGGCTAATTTTTCCCTGGGTGACTGGAAGTTCAACCATAGTGGGCTGTTTTTTTTTTTTTTTTGAGATGGAGTTTTGCTCTTGTCACCCAGGCTGGAGTGCAATGGCATGATCTCGACTCACTGTAACCTCCGCCTGCCAGGTTCAAGCTATTCTCCTGCCTCAGCCTCCCAAATAGCTGGGACTACAGGCGCCCACCACCACGCTGGGCTAATTTTTGTATTTTTAGTAGAGACGGGGTTTCACCATGTTGGCCAGGCTTGTCTTGAACTCCTGGCCTCGAGTGATCCACCTGCCTCGGCCTCCGTAAGTGCTGGGATTATAGGTGTGAGCCACCGCGCCCGGCCCTGTTTTTGGTAACTTTTATTGACAGCTTCGTTTGAAATTTAGGTGACATTAATATGTGGGCCCACAGCTTGGGGAGATGGGCCAGGGTGATTAAGTCTTCTGTCATGGTTGCCAGCAGCAGTTAAACCCTTAATAAGTCCTTCCAGTGACAGTAATGGTGATGGCTCAGGGGCACATGGCTGGAGGCTTCCTTGTGATGCACCTGCAGAGTATCAATTACAGTTTAGAATGTAAATCTTGGAGCTCAGGCAGGCAATACGGTGCCTTCAGATGGAAGACATACATACGGATTTCTTTCCCACACAACCATATCCCTGGCCTGCTAGAGCCGCTTCTGTCAGTTACCATCACTGGAGCTGTCCAGCGTCTCTGCTTTTTTCTCTCTGAGGAGGGTTAATTGGCTTGGGCATGCTGCAGTTGCTGTGCCTGCTTCACTGGGGAGCGAGTGTCAGGGCTAAGTGGATCTGACCATGAGGGCAGCAGCCCAGACAGCCCTGTGGACATGCAGGGAAATAATGGGCTCACATTCTCCTTGCTCCCCCTCCTTTCTGTCCACTGCTCCCAGCCCAGCCCATCCTGTACCAGAGCAGACAGTCTAGACAGCTGGAGAATACTGCTGTGTCCTTGCTTTTGTTTTCAGGGAGGCATTTCCCTACAATGTAGAGTTTTGCTTAACATTTAATTTTCAAGTACCAGTCCCAATGCAGGAACTCAGTAGCATGGATAATTTATCATCACAGGAAATCCAACAGCATTAATGCTCCTTGAGACAACTTGCATTGGTGTGGTTTCATGGGAGGAGCATTGAGCTAGGAATTAAGAACCTGGCACTTAGATTGGCCTGATTGATGACCTTGGGCAAGTCGCTAGTATTCTCTAGATTTCAATTTCCTTATCTGTAAAATGAAGGGATTGGATATGGTGATTTCTGAGATCTCGTATGGGTCACAGAAACATTTATTTTGTGTGTACTCTCTGCAGGTCAAGTGCAGGCTCCAGCAATGCAGAAACCAAAAAAAGAAAGGCAGGTCCCTGTTCTCAAGGGGCACATAGTCTTGTAGAGACAGCACTTTGGTCTTGCAATTCTATGTTTTTATAAGGTTTTCATTTAAAATAAATGTAGCTAGTATTTGTTGATGAAGCAATAATGGAGGGGAAGGGGAATGGCAGCGTATTGGGTACCAGTTGAATGCCTGAAAGTAAAATACGTGTTTTATAGAAACAATACTGCATTTAAACCCTATGCTAAATTTATAAAGAAGACATATATACTCATTTATAATATGGAGGTTAAGATGAATTAAATAACTTTCCCAAAGTTTTACAATCAGGAAGTTGCAGATTCAAAACCAAAATTAAAAATCAGTCCTGTTTGAAACCAAAATCCAAAGTTTTTCCTCTCCATCACCCTAGTCGAAGACTACAAGATGTGGTCCATGAAAAGGGGAGATTATTGGCTATTTGAAATTGATAACAGACTTGAAAATTCTTTGTACTGCAATGAAAAACCAAACAAATATCTGCTAAGTATTAACTGAGTTGCTGAGTATTTCATGAGTTCACATGAATAGTGGGCTAGCTAAAAGTGAAGCTGGGAATGGTTCCCTGTGTCACCAAATGTTACTGACTCTCGAAGTCTCTGCTTGGACCACAGGTCATTTGAGATCCAAGCCACATTCCCAAAGGAGTCCCTGCTCTCCATCCTGATCTATGACCATGACATGATTGGCACAGATGACCTTATTGGTGAGACCAAGATCGACCTGGAGAACCGCTTCCACAGCAAACACCGAGCCATCTGTGGCTTGCAGAGCCAGTACGAGATGTAAGTTCTTTCTACCCCGGAGACACTCGGCATTCTGAAGCTGTTGTAGCCTTCAGGGCTCCAGACTCTGCATCCCAGTTGTCCACCTCTAGGAAGGCCAGACCAGGCTCAGCTTTAATGTCTCAAATGGGCTCCACACCAGCAGAGCTGGCTTGGGGAGACTCTGTTCAGTGCATTTGAGAGTCGTGGTGACTGGGGAGGCAGCTCTGATTGAGAACCAAGGGCAGGTTCAAGAGTCAAGAGCTAAATGTATGTGTTCACTGAGTCAGACGTGCCTTGAAATCGGGTTCCCCTGGTGGAGAATAATGCTAGAAGAAGAATAATTAATATAATACAAATGCCAGTGTCCAAGCTAATTATAACACTCACGTACTTTTGATAAAGCACTTTACATGGAGTATCTCATTGAATTTTCTGAACCACCCTTTGAGGTGTTATCCACATTTTATAAATGAAGGAAGAACTGACCCAACTTTCACTCTTTTTTCAAATGTATTTTTAATTTTTGTGGGTACATAGATGTGTGTGTGTGTGTATATATATATGGTATATGACATATTTGGTACAGGAATACAATGCATAATAATCACAGGGCAAATGGGATATCCGTCACCTCAAATATTTATCCTTTATATTATAAACATCCAATTATACTCTTAGTTATTTTAAAATAGACAAGAAATTATTGACTATAGTTGCCCTGTTGTGCTATCAGATACTAGATCTTATTCTATCTAAATATATTTTTGTACTCATTAACCATCATCCACTCTCTATCTCCATGAGTTCAAGTATTTAAGTGAGAACATGCCAAGTTTGTCTTTCTGTGCCTGGTTTATTTTACTTAACCTAATGTCTTCAATTCATTTTGATTTTAATTTTGCATATGGTGAGACACAGGGGTCTACTTCCATTCTTCTGCATATGGATATCCAGTTTTCCCAGCATCATTTATT
>NW_012107031.1:423134-472785 GCF_000951045.1 Mandrillus leucophaeus
ATTTCCTTATCTGTAAAATGAAGGGATTGGATATGGTGATTTCTGAGATCTCGTATGGGTCACAGAAACATTTATTTTGTGTGTACTCTCTGCAGGTCAAGTGCAGGCTCCAGCAATGCAGAAACCAAAAAAAGAAAGGCAGGTCCCTGTTCTCAAGGGGCACATAGTCTTGTAGAGACAGCACTTTGGTCTTGCAATTCTATGTTTTTATAAGGTTTTCATTTAAAATAAATGTAGCTAGTATTTGTTGATGAAGCAATAATGGAGGGGAAGGGGAATGGCAGCGTATTGGGTACCAGTTGAATGCCTGAAAGTAAAATACGTGTTTTATAGAAACAATACTGCATTTAAACCCTATGCTAAATTTATAAAGAAGACATATATACTCATTTATAATATGGAGGTTAAGATGAATTAAATAACTTTCCCAAAGTTTTACAATCAGGAAGTTGCAGATTCAAAACCAAAATTAAAAATCAGTCCTGTTTGAAACCAAAATCCAAAGTTTTTCCTCTCCATCACCCTAGTCGAAGACTACAAGATGTGGTCCATGAAAAGGGGAGATTATTGGCTATTTGAAATTGATAACAGACTTGAAAATTCTTTGTACTGCAATGAAAAACCAAACAAATATCTGCTAAGTATTAACTGAGTTGCTGAGTATTTCATGAGTTCACATGAATAGTGGGCTAGCTAAAAGTGAAGCTGGGAATGGTTCCCTGTGTCACCAAATGTTACTGACTCTCGAAGTCTCTGCTTGGACCACAGGTCATTTGAGATCCAAGCCACATTCCCAAAGGAGTCCCTGCTCTCCATCCTGATCTATGACCATGACATGATTGGCACAGATGACCTTATTGGTGAGACCAAGATCGACCTGGAGAACCGCTTCCACAGCAAACACCGAGCCATCTGTGGCTTGCAGAGCCAGTACGAGATGTAAGTTCTTTCTACCCCGGAGACACTCGGCATTCTGAAGCTGTTGTAGCCTTCAGGGCTCCAGACTCTGCATCCCAGTTGTCCACCTCTAGGAAGGCCAGACCAGGCTCAGCTTTAATGTCTCAAATGGGCTCCACACCAGCAGAGCTGGCTTGGGGAGACTCTGTTCAGTGCATTTGAGAGTCGTGGTGACTGGGGAGGCAGCTCTGATTGAGAACCAAGGGCAGGTTCAAGAGTCAAGAGCTAAATGTATGTGTTCACTGAGTCAGACGTGCCTTGAAATCGGGTTCCCCTGGTGGAGAATAATGCTAGAAGAAGAATAATTAATATAATACAAATGCCAGTGTCCAAGCTAATTATAACACTCACGTACTTTTGATAAAGCACTTTACATGGAGTATCTCATTGAATTTTCTGAACCACCCTTTGAGGTGTTATCCACATTTTATAAATGAAGGAAGAACTGACCCAACTTTCACTCTTTTTTCAAATGTATTTTTAATTTTTGTGGGTACATAGATGTGTGTGTGTATATATATATATATGGTATATGACATATTTGGTACAGGAATACAATGCATAATAATCACAGGGCAAATGGGATATCCGTCACCTCAAATATTTATCGTTTATATTATAAACATCCAATTATACTCTTAGTTATTTTAAAATAGACAAGAAATTATTGACTATAGTTGCCCTGTTGTGCTATCAGATACTAGATCTTATTCTATCTAAATATATTTTTGTACTCATTAACCATCATCCACTCTCTATCTCCATGAGTTCAAGTATTTAAGTGAGAACATGCCAAGTTTGTCTTTCTGTGCCTGGTTTATTTTACTTAACCTAATGTCTTCAATTCATTTTGATTTTAATTTTGCATATGGTGAGACACAGGGGTCTACTTCCATTCTTCTGCATATGGATATCCAGTTTTCCCAGCATCATTTATTGAAGAGACTGTCCTTTCTCTATTTTTTTGGTATCTTTGTTGAAAATGAGTTCACTGTAGATGAACAGGTTTATTTCTGGGTTCTCTATTCTGTTGTATTGATTTATGTGTCTGTTGCTATGCCAGTACCATGCTCTTCTGGTTACTATAGCTCTGTGGCATAATTTGAAGTCTGTAGCATAATTTGAAGGTAAAGTGATTCCTCCAGTTTTGTTCTTTTTGCTTACAATACCTTTGGCTATTCTGTGTCTTTTGTGGTCCCATGTAAATTTTAGTATTGTTTTTTCTATTTCTATTAAGAATGTCAGTGGTACTTTGATAGAGATTTCACTGAATCTGTAGATTGCTTTGGGTAGTATGGACATTTTAACAATACTGATTCTTCCAATCCATGAACATGTAATATGTCTCTGTTTTTTTGTATCCTCTTCAATTGCTTGCACCAATGTTTTATAGTTTTCATTGTAGAGATCTTTTCTCTCTTGAAGTTTATTCCTAGGTATTTTATTTGTAGCTATTGTAAATGGGATTACTTTCTTGATATTTTTTCACATTGTTCACTGTTGGTATATAGAAATGCTACTGATTTTTGTACCTTGATTTTGTATCCTACAACTTTACTAAATTTATCAGTTCTAATGGTTTTCTTGTGGGATCTTTAGTTTTTTATTTCAAATGTAAGATCATATTATCTACCCACAAGGATAACTTCTTCCTTTCCAATTTGGATGCCCTTTATTTCTTTGCCTTATCTGATGGCTCTAGCTAGGACTTCCAGTTCTGTGTTGGATAACAGTGGTGACAGTGGGCATCCTTGTTCTGTTTCAGATTGTAGAGGAAAGGCTTTCAGTTTTCCCCATTCAGTGTAATCCTAACTGTAGGTCTGTTGTGTATGTTTTTTATCGTGTTGAGCTATGTCCCTTCTATACTCAGTGTTTTGAGAGTTTCTTAAATTATGAAGGAATGTTGAATTTCATCAAATGCTTTTTAAGTGTCAATTGAAATGATCATATTGTTTGTGTCCTTCATTCTGTTGATAATGATGTCACACTGATTGATTGTGTATGTCAAATGATCATGACATCCCTGGAATAAATTCCGCTTGATCATGATGAATGATCATTTTAAAATGATGCTGAATTTGGTTTGCTAGTATGTTGTTGAAAATGTTTCTTGAACATTTTTGCATCAGTGTTCATCAGAGATATTGGCCTATAGTTTTCGTTTTGTGATGTGTCTTTGACTGGTTTTGGTTTCAGGGTAATACTGGCCTTGTAAAATGACTTTGGAAGTATTTCCTTTTTCTCTGTTTTTCAGATTGGTATTAGTTCTTCTTTAAATGTTTGGTAGAAATCAACAGTGAAGCCTCCAATCCTGGGCTTTTCTTTGCTAGGAGACTTTTTATTACAGCTTCAATTTCATTACTTGTTTTTGGTCTATTCAGGTTTTGAATTTCTTCATGGCTCAATCTTGGTAGGTTGTATGTTGCTAGGAATTCATTCATTTCTTCTAGGTTTTCCAATTTATTTACTAATATATTTCTAAATTTTCCAATTTATTTCTAACATATCATTAGTAGCCTCTAATAATCATTTGAATTTCTGCAGTATTGGTTGTAATGTCTCCTTTTTCATCTGTAATTTTATTTATTTAGGAGTTCTCCCATTTTTCTTAGCCTGGCTAAAGAGTTGCCAATTTTATTTATCTTTTTGAAAAACCAAGTTTTCATTTTGTTAATCTTTTCATCATTTTTATCATTTCAATTTCATTTATTTCTGCTCTGGTCTTTATTATCTCTTTTTCTACTAATTTTGGGTTTGGTTTGCTCTAGATTTTCTAATTCATTAAGATGTATTGTTACATTACTTATTTGAAGTTTTTCTACTTTTTTGATGTGGGTGCTTATTGCTATAAACTTTCTGCTTAGTACCGCTTTCATTGTGTCCTATAAGTGTTGGTATGTTATGTTTTCATTTTAATTTGTTTCAAGAAATTTTTAAATTTCTTTCTTAATTTCTTCATTGTGCCACTGGCCATGTAGGAGCATATTGTTTAATTTCCATGTGTTTGTATAGTTTCCAAAATTCTCTTGTTATTGATTTTGAGTTTTATTCCATTGTGGTCAGAGAAGATACTTGATATACTTTCAATTAAAATAATTTTTTTAAGACTTGTTTTGTGGCCTAACGTGTGGTCTATCCTTGAGAATGTTCCATGCGCTGAGGAGAAGAATGGGTATTCTGCAGCTGTTGGATGAAATGTTCTACAAACATCTATCAGGTCCATTTGGTCTACAGGGCTGATTATGTCCAATGTTTCTTATTTGGTGTCCTGTCTGGATGACCTGCCCAGTGCTGAAAGTTGGGTGTTGAAATCTCCAGCTATTATTGTATTGGGGTATATCTCTTTCTTTAGCTCTTTGCTTTATATATCTGGGTGGTCCACGGTTGGGTGTATGTGTATGCAACTGTTATATCCTGTTGCTGAATTGACCCCTTTATCATTACATAATGACCTTCTTTGCCTCTTTTTATAGTTCTTGTCTTGGAATCTATGTTGTCTTATGATAAGTATACCTACTCCTGTTTTTTTGTATTCCATTTGCATATCTTTTTTTAATCCTTTATTTTTAGTCTATGTGTATCTTTATTGGTAAAGTATGTTTCTTGTAGGCAACATATTATTGGGTCTTGTGTTTTTTTATCCATTGAGCCACTCTGTGTCTTTTGATTGGAGAGGTTAGTCCATTTATATTCAATGTTATCATTGTTAAGTAAGGACTTCTTCGATTTAAAAATTTTTTTGATTGTTTTTGCTGTGTACTCTCCCTTCTTGTCTTCCTTTTAGTGAAGGTTATTTTCTCTGGTGGTATGTTTTAATTTCTTGCTTTTTTATTTTTTGTGTATCTGTTGTATTTTTTTTTATTTGAAGTTACCATGAGGCTTGAAAATAATATAACCCATGATTTTAAGCTGATAACAGTAACTGCATAAACAAACAAAATAACAAGCAAAAATAAAACTGATGAAAACTCTATATTTTAACTTTATCTCCCTGATTTTTAACTTTTTGTTGTTTCTACTTTTGTTATACTATGTCTTCAAAAGTTGTTGTAGTTATTTTTGGTTGGTTCATATGTTCATCTTTCCACTTAAGATATGAATAACTAATACACCACAGTTAGTGTTATAACATTGTGTTTTTCTGTGTGCTTACTATTACCAGCGAGCTTCCCACCTTCATATAATTTCTTATTGCTCATTGACATCCTTTCCTCTCAGATTTAAAAACTTCTTGCAGCATTTCTTATAGGACAGGTCTGGTGTTGATGAAATCCCTCAGAGTTTGCCTGAGAAAGTCTTTATTTCTCCTTCATATTTAAAGAATACTTGTCCTAGATGTACTATTCTAAGCTAAAAGTTTATTTTCCATCAGTACTTTAAATGTGTCATGCTACTCTCTCCTGGCCTATAAGGTTTCCACTATGAAGTCGGCTGCCAGACACATTGGAACTCCTTTGTATGTTATTTGTTTCTTTTCTCTTGCTGCTTTTGGGATCCTTAATTTATCCTTGACCTTTGGGAGTTTCATTATTAAATGTCTTGAGGCAGTCTTATTTGGATTAAATATGCTTGGTGTTCTATAACCTTCTTGTACTTGAATATTGATATCTTTCTCTTGGTTTGAGAAGTTTTGTTATTATCCCTTTGAATAAACTTTCTACTCTGATCAATCTCTCTCTCTCTCTCCCCCTCTCTCCCCTCCTCCCGCCCTCCTCTTTAAGGCCAGTAACTCTTAGATTTGCCTCTTAGAGGCTATTTTCTAGATCTCGTAGGCATGCTTCATTCTTTTCGATTGTTTCTTCTGACTGTGTATTTTCAAATAGTCTTCAAGCTCACTAATTCTTCTGCTTGATTAATTCTGCTGTTAAGAGACTCTGGTGCATTCTTCAGTAGGTCTGTTGCATTTTTCAGTTCTAGATTTTGTTTGATTCCTTTTAATCACTTTAATCTCTTTGTTAAATTTATTCAGTAGGATTCTGAATTCCTTCTTTGTGTTATCTTGAATTTTGTTGAGCTTCCTTAATGTAACAAAATGTAATGTAATGAATTTTGAATTCTCTGTCTGAAACAAAACATATCTCTGTCTCTCCTGGATTGGTCACTGGTGCCTTATTTAGTTATTTTGAGATCATGTTTTCCTGGATGGCCCTGATGCTTGTGGATGTTCGTCAGTGTCTGGGCACTGAAGAGTTAGGTATTAATTGCAGTCTTTGCAGTCTGGGCTTGTTTGTAGCCATCCTTTCTGGGAAGGCTTTCCAAATATTTGAAGGGACTTGGGTATTATAATCTAAATATTTGGTTACTGCAGCCATATCTGCATTTAGGGGACACTCAAAGCACAGTAATACTGTGGCTCCTGCAGACTTGTAGAGATATTGCCTGGGTGGTCTTGGGTAAGGTCCAGGAGAATTCCCTGGATTACAGGCAGAGTCTCTTGTTCTACTCTCTTTTCCCCAAATGAATGGGGTTTATCTTTCTGCACTCAGCTGCCTGGAGCTGGGGGAGGGGTGACACACACACCCAGTGGCTGCCAGCACAGCACTGAATCTTGCCCAAGGCCTGCAGTGGACCACTGCCTGGCTACCACCTATGTTCACTCAAAGCCCAGGGGCTCTTCAGTCAATAGGTGGCACATCCAGCCAGGCTTCTGTCCTTCCCCTCAGGCCCATAGCCCCAGATGGGTCTGGAGATGCCATCCGAGAGCCAAGGGCTGGAGTTAGAAACCTTAGGAATGTACCTGGTGTTCTATTCTACTGTGGCTGAACTGGCACCCAAACCACAAGATAAAGTCCTCCCCTTTCCTCAAGCAGAGGGGTCTCTCCCCATGGCCACCACCGCCCCAGGCCCATGGTGAGTACTGCCTGGCTACTGCCAACGTTCACTTGTGGTGAATGTTGCCTGGCCTATGTCTCTCCCTTCAGAGCAGTGGGCTGCCCTCTGGCTTAGGGCAGGTCCAAAAATGCCATCTGGGACCAAGGCCTAGAATCAGGGTCCCCAGGAGCCCACTTGGTTCTCTACCCCATGATGGCTGGGCTGGTGCCCAAGCTGCCAGACAAAGTCCCCTTTGCTCTTCCCTGTCCTTTCCTCAAGCAGAAGGAATCTCTCCCCATCGCTACCATGGCTGAGAATGTGCTGGGTCACACCTGAAGCCAGCACTGCTCTGAGTTTCACCCAAGGCCAACAGCAAGTACTACCCAGCTCTCACTGCTCATTATTCAAAGCCCAATGGCTCTTTAGTCAGCAGGAAATAAATCCTGCTAGGTCTGGGTTCTTCCCCTCAAGGCATCAGGTTCCCTTCTGACCCAGGTTACGTCTAGAAATGTCTGGGAGCTGGGGCTTGGAATGGAGGCCCCAAGACTCTGCCTTGTGCTGTATTTACTGCAACTGAGCTGGTGTTCAAGGTGCAAGACAAAATCCTCTTCTTTACTCTCCCTCTCTTCAAGAAACTCAGAAGGAAGTAGTCTCTCCTGGGCCTGTAAGCTGTGCTGCCTGGGATTAGGGGAGAGGTGGCGCGAGCACTCCCATGGCCGCCCCAGCTGGTATCTCACTACGTCATGTGCACCCCAAGCCCACTTGCTCTGAGCTCAGCATAGCAGTAGGATTTGCACAGGAATTTCAGTCCCTGTGGCCAGGACTGTCTTTCATGTTTATTTAGGACCCCAGAGTACTTTAGCCCGCGGTGGCGGAGTTTGCTGAAACTCAACTCAGGTTCCAACAGCTTGGATGGACAATTTGCCTGTAGCTAGGGCTGGTCTAAATGCTCCTTCCATGGGCACCAGCTGAGTTCTGAGTTCTGTCTGGTGTGTGTTTCTGCTGTGACAGGGCAGCACTGAGTTCCAATCCGAAGTCCGAAAATTATTGTGCTCTTCCTTCCCTAAGTGCACAGATCCTCTCTCCATGCCACAGGGCCATTGCCAGGGAATGGGGGAGGAGTGGCATAGGCAATTCGAGACTGTCTTTCTTACCCTCTTTAGTGCCTCTTTGCTTAATATCATGTTAAAACCAGGTACTGTGATGGCTCGCCTGATCTTGTGTGTATAGTTTCAGTTTGGTGTTCCTCTGTCTCCTTCCCCCAAACTCTCACTTTTTACAAATATTTTGAATGCTGCTTAATTTTAAAATATAGACTACCAGCTTTATTTTTTTAAAAGCATGTTGTACTGATAGCTTAAAAAAATTAAGAATATGGTGTAATTTTAAAAATATTTTTATTAACTATAAGACACTCATTGAAATTAGAAAACACAAAGTACAAAATAATTCTCAAATTATTCCACTCATATAAAAATTCTTGTGTAGTATTTCATTTTCAATATGTTCCATGCTATTTTCTCCCTAACTGGACTCTACTATCCATGCAGTTTTATAACCTGCTTGTTGTACTCACCCTTATATCCCAAGCATTTTATGTTATTAGATATTCTTTATAGTCATTATTTCAATATATCTATAGTATTCAATCATAGGAATTATAAGATGGTAAAACAAATTTGCCTTCTTGAATTTTAGGGCATTTGTATTTTTCTTTATTCTGTTACAAATATTGTTGCTATGAATGTTCTCATACAAAAGCCAATGCACACCTCTCTGATAATTCACTTAACATTTATGCAGCAAGGTGGACTGCTCCATTAACAGGAATGCACATTTTGGGACTCTTAATATGTATGCCCAATGGCCCTCCAGAGGGTTGTGCCAATTTACACTGTAACAGACTCGGAGCGCCTATATCCTTCATGGCATGATTTCATGCAGTCTCTCTTTCTGGTCTGTTCTTCCTGGAGCCTAGAGAGCCCGTTTAGTTTTCAGTCCCTAGTGGAACCATATGCCTCTTGGGGGATTTACATAGCTTTCCAAGTGCCTGAGAGGATTCCATTCAGACAGCGATTAGCTGTTCTCACTCTGAAACTGGGGAAGGAAACCACAGGAAAATGGTACATCTTTTGTTCAGAAGAATTTTCTGGCTGACCTGTTAGGGAGCAGTATAGTTGTTTGGGGACTTGCAACCTTTATTTACTGAAAAGTTTTTAAAACAAGACAAGCATGCCTACTTCTGGGAAGGCCTGTGTGTGGCTCTGGAACTGGCTTGGATGACCTTTTCAGGATTCTCTGACATAATGTGGGGAAACTACTTGATAGCTCCATTTTATAAGCCATGTTGATTTGTTTAAATGCGTAAACAACTTAAATTCTGATGAACCCAGTGTCCCAATGAGCAGAGACATCAGGCTTATCTTGGTCCTGGCTGGTTGGGAGTGCTGCATTGCAAATTAGTAATTTTAACCAAACAGCTAGTTTTTAAGGAAAGAATAGGTTGGGGAGATTTAAAAACTCATCACTGATTAGAGAAACAACACAAGACCTTATCTGTGACATGGATATATACTATGATTTTGGCGGGGTGGTAGGGTAGGGAGAAGGGAGGGAAGAAGCAGAGGCCTTGAAAGGATGAGTCTGGCTTTTCTCTTGGAACAACAGCAGCCGAGTGGCTGTTCCGCTAGGGACTTAATAAAACTAAACAAATATAACCTGCAAAGAAATGCTCTTCTTTTGAAAATCCTGATTCTAGTGATAATTTTGGCTATGGGACATCTAATTATAAAAGTAAGGTGGCCGGGCACGGTGGCTCATGTCTGTAATCCCAGCACTATGAGAGGTTGAGGCAGGCAGATCACTTGAGGTCAGGAGTTCAAGACCAGCCTGGCCAACATGGTGAAACTTTATTACGTCTGCTAGGGAATTAATAAAACTAAACAAATATAACCTTCAAAGAAAGGCATAGAGACAGAAAGAAGACTGGTGATTGCCAGAGCTTCTGGGGGGTGGGAAAGAGGAGTAACTGCTTTCTGGGTACAGGGTTTTCTTTTGGGATGATGAAACTTTTTGGAACTAGATAGGGGTGATGGTTGTACCTCACTGTCAATATCCTAAATGCTACTAAATTGGTCAACTTTTAAATGGTTAATTTTGTTATGTGAATTTCCCCTCAACTTTTTAAAAATGAGAAGTACATTGCTTTAAAAAAAAACCCCACAAAAACAAAACAACAAAAAAGCTACCTTCAAAGGATTTTTCTGTTAAGCTACTCAGAAGTCTCGCCTTTCAGGCAAGCTGTGTTTGGCCAGAAAAGAGAGAAAACAAAACCCCTAGCCCCGGGTACATAGAATAGCAAGTTAAATCTGAAGGAAACTGCACAAATTATACTGGGTGGTTCTTTTGGTGGGGACCTCAAAGTGTATCCTCCCTCCACTTTTCAGAGAAGGATACAATGCCTGGAGAGACACGTCCAAACCCACTGAAATCCTCACCAAGCTCTGCAAAGACAACAAGCTGGATGGACCCTACTTTCAACCTGGGAAAATACAGATAGGAAACCAAGTCTTTTCCGGAAAAACCACCTTCACTGAAGAGGACACTGGTAACTCCCTATAAAATACCTGCTGCTGTTGCTCTTCTTTTGAAAATCCTGATTCTAGTGATATTTCTGGCTATGGTGGCTGGGCACGGTGGCTCACGTCTGTAATCCCAGCACTATGAGAGGCTGAGGCAGGCGGATCACTTGAGGTCAAGAGTTCAAGACCAGCCTGGCCAACCTGGTGAAACCCTGTCTCTACTAAAAATACAAAAATTAGCCATGCGTGGTGGTGGGTGCCTGTAATCCCAGCTACTGGGGAGGCTGAGGCACGAGAATCACTTGAATCCAGGAGGTGGAGGTTACAGTGACCAGAGATTGTGCCACTGCACTCCAGCCTGGACAATAGAGCAAGACTCAGTCTCAAAAGAAAAGAAAAGAAAAAAAATAATGCATGCTCATAGGTAGAAAGTATGGAAAGTAAGGAGAAGAATGAGTATCACTCATAATCCCCAAGTTGAGATTCAACCACACTATTCACTGGCATATTTTCTTGCACTTGTGTGTGACTTGAGAATATATCACATTTTTACAGAATTATAAATACGTAGTTTAGTCCCCAGCTTTGAAAATTTCCAATATTCATTCTCCTTTGTTCTTTGAAATGATTAGTGATGATATGCCTTTTTATGGCTATGCCATTTACTTACATTGTATTCTTTTTTTTTTGTAGTGACAATGCTATAATGAACTTCCTTATACATATTTTTGTGTATTTCTGAAATTTCTATAGTATAGGTCACAGAAGTAAAATTGTTGTGTCAGAAGGCGGGCAATAGTCTTGAAGTGAATATTATATAGCATAAATAATTGAACACAACCCAAATTACCCCCATAAATGTTATACCAGTAACTCTCCTATTTTAACATCAAGTAGTAGATTTTCCACATGAACATCCTGGGACATAACACTCCCAGAGAGGCTTCCATACATTTAGAGTGAGGGGAAAAAAATCACATTTACTTTAATGATACAGAAGAATTCTCATACTGTCACACTGTGTTAGTCTGTTCTTGCATTGCTGTGAGGAAATGCCTGAGACTGTGTAATTTATAAAGAAAAGGGGTTTCATTGGCTCACGGTTCTGCAGGCTCTGTGGAAAGCATGGTAGCATCTGCTCGGCTTCTGGGGAGGCCTCAGGAAACTTGCAGTCATGGTGGAAGGCAAACAGGGAGCCCGCATGGCACTCACATGGCCAGAGCAGGACAAAGAAAGTGGGGAAGTACTACCTTTTTTTTTTTTGAGATGGAGTTTCATTCTGTCGCCCAGGCTGGAATGTGGTGGCACGATCTCGGCTCACTGCAACCTCCACCTCCTGGGTTCAAGCGATTCTACTGCCTCAGCCTCCTGGGTAACTGGGATTACAGGTGTACACCACCACACATGACTAATTTTTGTATATTTAGTAGAGTTGGGGTTTCATCATGTCGGCCAGGCTGGTCTCGAACTCCTGACCTCAGGTGATCTGCCTGCCTCGGCCTCCCAAAGTGCTGGGGTTACAGGTGTGAGCCACCATGCCTGGCAGTGCTACACATTTTTAAACAATCAGATCTTGTGAGAACTCTATCACAAGAACAGCACTAGGGGGATTGTGCTAAAACATCCACGAGAAACTGCCCCATGATCCAGTCACCTTCCCACCAGCCCCTACCTCCAACACTGGGGATTACAGTTCGATATGAGATTTAGGCAGGGACACAGACCCAAACCATATCACTCGCTCATGCATTTGATGCTCTAAAGTGTCCTACGTATGGTTCAGTACTTTTGATACAATGGGCCCAGTTAAAGGCATGAGGTCACTGCATCAAAAGTATTGAACCATACATAGGATGGTTTGACACTATGTTGACCCCTACCACTTTGATACCAAGATTTCCTTTTACCTTGTTATTTCAAGTCCAGAAACCCATTGAAGGTTCTTACATGCAGATTATTGATATTAATGATATATTAAGAAAAATATTCACAATATACTCTATTAAGCCAATTTAGTTCTTTGGTCAATAGTCTACATAATTAAACAATTACCACTTTTTTGCCCACTAGAAGTCTGAAATTATGTTCATAAGATTAGTTCCTGGCTGCTTAAACTTTAACAAAGATTTATTCATTGATTTCTTGTGTGTCTCTATCAACTTTTACTGATTGTAATTATTGCTACTGGGAGATTTTTTTGTGGCCCCTTTATTTTTATTATTCATTTTTGTGGGTAAATAATAGGCATTTATATTTATGGGATAAATAACATTTACACAAGCATGCAATATATAATAATCACAATCACATCATGTAAAATGGGGCATTGTGACCCCCTTTTTTAAAAGACAATTCAATGTTCCTATATCAGATTAGGCCATTCTAAACTTTGTCAATGTTTTATTCAACAATGTTTGTCTTGTGTTGTGAGTATCGTTTCCACCTGTGGTTTTTATTACAAATGACCTTCTTTGGTAGAATGGCAGATGAGAGGACATTTCCTGCGGGTGGGTGTAGGTAGGAGAGAAATCTAAAGCAACCGTGAGAAGACAAAAGATGTCCCTATGGATGGACATTGTGCCCATTGAACCACCTCACTTAGAGCCACCCTGATTTTCCAGGCCCTCTCACGGCATGTTAGCAAACAGTTGTAGAGGGAACTCCAAGAATGTACCCTCTCCAGTACCTTGAAGCCATGTTTGTGATCTGTAGACCTTTAGAGGGTGGGTGGAGCCCCTACTCCAGGACCAAGACTGCTCTCTGGGTCCTCTTGTGAACTAGTCTAATTTCCCTCTCTCAAACTTTCTATCTCTTTCCCCTTCCCTTCTATCTCCACCTCTTTCCATCCATCTTTTTATCTTTTTCTGTGTGTGTTTTTTTTCCTTTCCCTGTTCCTTGGTACACTTTATTTATTTTGAGACAGAGTCCCTGCTCTGTGACCCAGGCTGGAGTGCAGTGGCGCGATCTCAGCTCACTGCAACCTCTGCCTCCCGGGTTCAAGCGATTCTCCTGCCTCAGCCTCCAGAGTAGCTGGGATTATAGGCACCCACCATTACACCTGGATAATATTTTGTATTTTTAGTAGAGACAGGGTTTTGCCATGTGGGCCAGGCTGGTCTTGAACTCCTGACCTCAAGTGATCCACCCACCTTGGCCTCCCAAAGTGCTAGGATTACAGGTGTGAACCACTGCACCCAGCCCCTTGGTACATTTAAATAAGCCTCTAAGTGTTTAACGATGCATATGGCAGCCCATCACTGTCTCCTTGCAGGAACACACACCTGACAAGTTTCTTTGTCTTTCCTGCAGATGAGATAGTGGAGTCTTATGAACACCTGGCCCTCAAGGTTTTACACTCTTGGGAAGATATCCCGGAAGTCGGGTGCAGACTAGTTCCCGAGCACATAGAAACTCGGCCGCTGTACCACAAGGATAAGCCAGGAATGGAGCAGGTAGTGGGCGAGACTTTTCTGGCCCTAAAAGTTATTCTTGTGTACCATAGGGTAATGGTTTTCATCCAGGAACAATTTTGACCTTCCCTCAGGAACATTTAGCAATGTCTGGAATCATTTTGTGTTGTCACAGGTAGGTGGGGTTGCTACTGGCATATAGTGGGTAGAGGCCAAGGATGCTGCTAAATTAAACATCCTAGAAATCACAAGATAGCTGCCCTCCAACAAGGAATTATCCAGCCTAAAATATCAATAATACTGAATTTGAGCAGCTCTGCCCTGGAGTCAGTGTTCAGCTTAGTACTGCTTTTTATGATCTGAGTTACCAAACACTTTTGGAAGAATGTTGGAGATTTGAAAAACTTAACCCATTGGGTATGCCCAGGACTGTGTCCAAAATCTATCTGTAAGTACACAGCCTAATGATAACACACACTTTTCTCAGAGAAGCAATAGGTGGTAGGTTACTTTAAAGAACTGGTAAGCAGCAGCTGTGTGGAAAAAATACCTAGAGAGCTGCGCTAGGAGTCAGAAGGCAAGACAAGGTAAACTTTGTGAAGAGCCTGCCGTGTACTAGGACCTTTACGCAAATTATCTCAGCTATTTAGGATGACCATAGACTTGTTTATTCAAACTGGGGCCATTTGGGAGTGAACAAGGGCACTGTTAATAATCAAGCTGGTACAAGGAACACACACCAGGATTTTCCTAAACAGGGGAGTGTGTGACACCTTCCTCTTATTCCTTACTGCAGCCTCGTGATGGGCTTATTATGATCCTCACTTTTACAATGAAGAAATTGAGGTTCAGAGAGCTCAATTAATTTGCTCTGAATTACTCAGCTGGGGAGTAGTAGAGATGGGATTTAGCCCAGGCAATTTGCATCCCTGGTCCATGCCAGGTTCACACCCCAAGCTAGCTTCTGTCCCAGCTCTGGACTCACTCACTGAAGGGCAAATCATGTGAGTTTGATTATAACGGGTCAGAAACACTCACCCTGCTATCCCAGAGGTATTGGGATATAGACCTAGTGATTGCATGTGTGGAGGAGCGCGTTGAGAGGGTAAACCATTATCAGATGTAGAAGCTTATTGTTGGCGCCTGAAATTCACTGCCAGGTGTTTGAAATCATCTGGTTACTAGGATCCTTCATTTGGCTGGTCAGATGTGACTTTCTGATTAAGGGTGAATAGTAATGTGTCTTTAGAAAATAAATCATCCCGCTTTTCTCTATTCAATTGATCTTCTTCCCAAATGCGAAACCTTTGCTTACATTTTCTCTTCCTCTGAAGAGCCACTGTTTTCTAGCCAAAGCCCCTTTCTCATCCAAATCCTACATCATCTTCATGCTCTGGTGGAGCCCCACCTCATTCAAAATCCACCCTTGCCCCGTCATCCCAATCCACATCCCTTACTCCCCTCTTGCCTGAGCTGACAGCGTTCTTAGAATGTATACAACAGAGCTGGGCATGGAATCCACAGGGCTTCTCACATGGGCTCCTCACATGGGCTCTTAAATCTCTTGTACCAGGGTAAAATCTGATGTATGGAGTTCAAGGAAATGGATGGGAGGCTCTGTTCTGCCACTAATTAGCCACAGAACTTCAGATAAACTTTGTTGACTTCTCTGAGCTGTAGTTTATGTATAGAACAGAATCCTGGCTGGGGTGAACATTAACAGAGATAATGGATGTAAAATTACATTGAAGCATGATCTTTGTGACAGATGGGATTATCATCTTTTTAATCCTTAGGAATTTACAGAAAGAGCAAGGTCTCTGGGGTCAACACACAAGGGTTGAATATAGACTCTGCTACGTATTGTGTATTAAGCCTGGGCAAAATATTTTTTCCTCTGTCAAAAAGGAATAATAACATCTACCTGGTGGGGATGTTGCAAGAGTTCATAAGATAATGTGTGTCAAGTGTATAGATAGCATTATGTCTACCCCCTAAGTTGATACTCAATAAAGGTTTACTCACCCTTCACCTACTCTTAATTTATGCTCTAATTCCTAAATGTATATATACAGAAGTCAACAGATATGCTAAATAGACATCTATAAAACTACCAAACTATACTTAATACCTATTTTTACTAAAAGGATCTTATACAACCATGAATTATCAATTACTCATGTCCCTCAGCTCCCTCCCAAAGCTAAAGAAGATATTTTTTTCTTAACAAGGGCCGCCTGCAAATGTGGGTAGACATGTTTCCCAAGGATATGCCTCAACCTGGACCTCCTGTTGACATCTCTCCAAGGCGACCCAAAGGGTATGTCAGCTGTAGCCCCAGCTTTAGGGGAAGACACCAGGGTAGCAGACAAAAGAATCATGACATTTTATCTGGTGACTGACAGGTTACCTGATCATCATACCTCACTATCCACTTGGCCAGTTTTGCAGGAGCTGGTGGTGGCCCCTGTCTTAAGGGAGGGGCTTCTGAGTTTCCAGTTCCTCATCTGAAAAATGCTGGTTAATAGAAGGAAGACGTGCTCAGAGAAATACATGTCCTTGATGGTTCTAAGGTCTCCAGCTTGGATACTTGGTTCTGACAGAACCAAGCCCCTGAGTGTTGATATTTCTGAACTTGGCAAACTTTAGGAAACTTGCAGACCAAAGGCAATGCTAGAACCACACAGACAGCAACTGACTCAGCTTTCAAGGTCATCAACTTAATGCATCCTTCTCCCATCCCAGATACGAATTGAGAGTGACCATCTGGAACACTGAAGATGTCATTTTAGAGGATGAGAATTTCTTCACAGGCCAAAAATCAAGTGATATTTATGTGAAAGGGTAAGGTTATCAACCAACTCCAACCTCCCTTTTCCTTCCTTCCTCACCTTTTTAAACCCTAACCAAATCTATGCCTCATGGAGGATACTAAACCCACAGCCCACAAAAGGAGCCATCTTGCTTTGTTAGATAAGGCCACTTTCTTTGTCTAATATTTGTCTTATTTTGTCATTTTGCTAAAAATTATTAGCTTATAAAAATATTTTATGAGGAAAACTTATTACATATACATCTTTCAGTTAAACATTGGATACCTGAACTTATTCAGTAACATTTGTCATATATCTATCTTTAAACAGAAGGAAGCAGAGTGATGTGGTGCTGTTAATGAAAGATTAATATGTCAAGCAGATTGTAAAGTGAATGTGAAAGCTAATATTTAGACCTTCCTGTTTGCTAGTGGTATTGATTAAAAAAAGATACAGCCTAAGACCCAGAGAAGCATTTTATATCTCAGCTCTGCTTCCTTTTGACCACTAGTCAGGGAAGGGGATGAGGTGGTATGGCATCAGAAAAAAGGTGATTTAAATCTGTACCTTAACTAAAACCTACCTCTGCCTTATGCTAATATCTCTTTGCCTTCCCCAAACAGAAGTATTCTGTCTCCAGAATGTATGTTATCAATGACTTGCAGTCATACCACATCCAGTGGTTCAAAATTCCCATTTTTTTCTTAATAAAAATATAGAATGAGTTAAACTTTTACAAAGCAGGAGGAATAGAAGGAGCATGACCCAAAATAAGATTTTAAGATCCTCTGAAATTGCTGTCTCATCACCAGTTTAACGTATCCTGTAAATAGGTGTTTTACCATGGCTTGAAATATGGAAGGATTCTGGGAGAGTTCGGGTTGAGACTTCTAGAAGCTGGCCTTCTGGAAAATGTGTTGAAGGAGATGTCTATTCACTCTCTCTCTGTCTCCTTCCCTCCCACTCACTTCTCAGCCAACTCCAGTCTGGCTTTCTTCCCAATATTCCACCAAAGCAGGTCTCGTTAAAGTGACAGTGCTCTCCATTTTGCTAAATCTAATTGTCTTGTGTTTTTAAAAATTTGCCCTTATCTTATTGCATTTGTCTGAGGAGCATTTGTCACACCTAAGCACCTCTTCTTTGTGAAACACCTTCTTGCCTTAACTTCTGTAGCAACACGTGTCTGTTCTTTCTCTTATCCCCTTGATTACTTCTTGTCTGTGTCCTTCAAAAGCTCATTTTCTGCCGTCTAACAGTTAAATAGCTCGTAGCATTGTCCTGGGCCAACTTCTCATCTCCCACTCTTTTATCTCTCTGCCATTTTCAACTAACACTTCGCTTGAATCAAGTGGTTCAAATAACCAATGGCTTTAGTTGTCACCTTTTAATTTCCATTCTTGACAACTCCTGTTCCCAATGTGTCTACGTAGGTTCCTCAAAAGCAGCACCTCAAACTGAACAAGTCTAAAACCAAAATGATCTTACAACACTTTCTTCTCTGTGGTTCCTTATCCTAGTGACTGGCACCATCATCCATTAGGTTGAGAACCCCAAATCTGCAGACCCTTTCCTCACTGACTTCCCCATTTCTAATGTGCTGTCAGAGCCTGTCCATTTCACCTCCCAAGTGGCCATCAGCACTGTTCATCCTCTCCATCTTAGCCTCATCCCACCATTGTCTTTTCCTCCATCATCTCTTGCTAGGTGGGACCACAGCAATACCAATGCCACCATCAAATTGGCCTCTCCATATTCATTCTTGCCCTCCAATAATTTGTTCTGTATGTTTAAACATGAGCTATCTTTTCAAAACACAATCTGATCATGTCAGTCCTGTCCTTACAACCCTTCAATGACATCTCATTTTCTCTGAACAGAGATTCAAATCCTTAATACATCCTAAAATATCCCATATAGCTAGCCCCTGCCTCTCTCTCCAGCCTCATTTCATAGCACACTCCCCCCTTGCTCTCTGCAAGAAGAACTAAGAAGAAAGACCTTCTAAGGCTGCATCCTTACTACTTCTTCCACGGAGCCTTTGCACATCTCTTTCTCTAGTGACTTCTGCCACTCACTCATATCCCTCTCTCCCCTTTCCCCTATAACTATAGCTCCATGAAGCAAGGACCATCTCTGTGTGCTCCCTAACACTCCCCTGGTGTCAAGCTCTCTCATTGCCTCAGAACAGATACCACAAATGTATTGGTTGAGTGAACACCATCTTTAGTTAAATAATTGGGCCCATACATGAGTGGTGACACTCCTCCGTGAAGACAAAGGCCTTCACTCCCCTCTTCCCTGCCCTGGGAAGGAAGGATGTCTGCTTTCAGAAAGCACACAGTTTGAAATTATCAACTAGTTTGAATAAAAAGTACTTATTTTCTCAATTAATTCACCATGGACAAAGTAGTAGGGACAAATGTACTAATTGTAACTTATATTATGCTGGGGATGGAGGAGGAAGACCAGATAATACTAAGAAGAAAGAATATGATAGATAATTTGGAATGTCCAAGGCACATTTAGGCATCATCTCATGTGATTTTTCAGAACAACCCTATAAACTAGGTGCTATAATTGCTTCCAGTGTACAGATGAAACAAAGACACAGGGAGGTTAGATAACTTACCTATGGCTGCACAGTAAGTGGTGCGGTCAGAGTTGGAATCCAGATGGGTGCAGGCAGCCCTCCCACCCTCCATGCCACACCAATCCAGGCCTGTTGGGCTTTCTAGGCCTAGAACCAGGGAGGAGGGGACCAATTATAGTCTGATGGCACAGGTCTGACAACACAAGTCTATACCAGCCCAGTGCATGCCTGACGGCACAGGTCTACAGCAGCCCAATTTCAGAGTCCTCAGTGTACTGGGTAATCTTGTTCTAACACTCAAGTATAGAGGTGGCATCCCTTACAAAGAGGGCTCCCAGGGTGACAGAGATTCAGATTACACTTTCACTTCATATTTCCTGAATTCCCCATCTTGATTGCATGGGGCTTCAGATCTATACAAGCAACTGAAGACCCTTCCCCAGCCTGCCTTGGAATGAGCCATTTTTCTGTTATGACAGACTCTCCGACCCCTATTTTACTCATTCAAGTTAAAATGGAAACTTCCAACTGAATCTAATCATAATGATTTTTAAACTATGATCTGTGACCACACTGAAATGAGCTAAATCACTTATGATTATCCTGATGCCTGGAGAACGTACTCTGAGTATTTGAATTCTTTGAAATATTTTCTCAGGTGGTTAAAGGGTTTGGAGGATGACAAGCAGGAGACAGACGTGCATTACAACTCCCTGACTGGAGAGGGCAACTTCAACTGGCGCTTCCTGTTTCCGTTTCAGTATCTCCCGGCTGAGAAGCAAATGGTCATTACCAAGAGGGAGAACATCTTCTCTCTAGAGAAGATGGAGTGTAAGACTCCCGCTGTGTTGGTGCTGCAGGTTTGGGATTTTGAAAGGCTGTCCTCAGATGACTTCCTGGGTAAGCCAGTGACTTCATTAAGCACATATTAGTTTCAGCTTTTGGAGAGCTTGGTCTGATTTAGTTACAAAGCTAATAATTTCAGCACTATCTACAATAGCAAAAACTTGGAAACATCCCAAATAGCCATTAATAGGGATTAGTTAAATGAGTGATGGTGCATCCACATGATGGACCACTACATATTCCAAAAGACTTAAGTTGATCTTTGCTCTACCACTAAAAAGTCATTAAACTTTGAGCTAATTACTGGTCTGCTCTGTGCCTCAGTTGTAAAATGAGGGTAGTAATATTACATATTTCAGAGAGGGGCAGAGCTGTAAATGTGGTAACACAAAGAGCACGCCATAGTGCCTCACACATAGTAAGCACTTGTAAGCCAAAATGTACCTGAGACAAGTCTCAATCGATTTAGAAGTTTATTTTGCCAAGAATAAGGACAGGCCTCTGTGATATAGCCTCAGGAGGTCTTGAAGACATGTGTCCAAAGTGGTCAGACCTCACGTTGGTTTTATACATTTTAGGGTGATATAAGACATCAATACACATAAGATGTATGTTGGCTTGGTCTGGAAAGGTGGGACAAGTGGAAGTGGGAGCTTCCAGTTCGTAGGCAGATTCAAAGGTTTTCCAATTGGAAATTGGTTATCGTCTAAAAACCTGGAATCAAGAGAAAGGAATGTCTGGGTTATGATAAGGAGTTGTGAAGACCAAGGTTTTTTCATGCATATGAAGCCTCAAGGTAGCAGGCTTTGGAGAAGATAGATTATCAGACTTGAAGAGTCTGTTCTATGAGTCTTAAGGTCTTTGTTGATGTTAACAGTAATGAGGCATGTCTGACTCCCCCTTCCCATCAATGGCCTAGAACTAGCTTTTCAGGTTAATTTTAGAATGCCTTTGGCGGAGAGGAGGAGTCCATTCAGATGGTTGGGGGGCTTAAAGTTTTAGTTTTGGCTTACACACTCAAGTGACAGTCCTGCAAACGTTAAAAATATGGGACTATCTAATGAATTGGACAGTTGTACAGGATGCATTAAGTGAAAAAAGAAAAATCTCATTTCTGTAAACTACATTTATATGTATCGGAGAAAGGGATAGTCATAGAGAGAAGGCTAAGCACCAATACACAGAGCAGTGCTCAACTTTTTAGGGATGAAATTATGAAAAATTTTTCCATTCTCATGTTTTTGCCCATGTATATATGCTCTGAAGTTTCCATATTTAACAAATGTTAATTTATAATAGGAAAAAATGGTTAAAGAGATATAGAACTCATGGCAATCTCTTACTCTGCCTTGTGTTCATTCATTTGGAAAAACAGTGTTGGGAACCCACTAAGGTTCATTTCCTGTCCTGCAGAGTAGATACAAAGACAATAAGACTAGTAGTCTCTGACCTGGAAGAGTTTAGTGGACACCAAGAGGGAGGTGAAGTGGGGTGAGGAGGATCTCATGGGGTTGTCAGTGCTAAAGCAGGGGAAGGTTAAAGCCAATAATCCAGGCTCAGGGAGCAGAGGAGGTGCTCAGCAGTGATGCTGCCTGCAACTGAGGCTTGCAAGTTAAGTATTGTTAACTTAAGAGTTAAAACAAGCTCTTCCTTTGTCTTCTACCTGCTACCATGTGATTAATCTTTTGATGACACCAAACGTGTCTCAATCCTATTTGTACTCCCAATACCTAGCACATAGTTGTGATCCAATGCGGTACTGATTGAATGACTAGGAAGTGAAGGGTGAATGAATGAATGAGGATGGTGATGGAGAAGCTCTTCTGTTACTTTTAGAAAATGCTTCCCTAACTGTAAGGGTCATCTCTCCACAGGCACCCTGGAAATGAACCTCAACAGTTTTCCTCGAGCAGCTAAGTCTGCCAAAGCCTGTGATCTCGCCAAGTTTGAAAATGCAAGTGAGGATACCAAGATCTCTATATTCCAGCAAAAACGTGTGCGTGGCTGGTGGCCTTTTTCTAAGAGCAAAGAACTCACAGTAAGTGACAGCTATAGGAGGTGGAGGAGATGGGGGAAGTTGGGGGCATCATGCTGTTTCAATGAGTCATTTTGTGAACTTCAAGTAAAATGCCTTGAAATGACATGAACCCTTCATGCAGAGGTTCTGCTAAGAAGCAAGAACTTTTAAAACTTTATAAATGCATGAAGACTTAGCAATCTATGTTGAGGTGATTTTCTATCCTTTTGGCCTGAACTTATGCCCCTGGCATTAATTATTTTTCAACATTTCTTAAAATTATGCATGAAGTCCTGAGTAATATACAATTTCAATGCAATTACCTTATGCCTTCATTCTCAAATGTAAGGCATGATTTAAAAAGTGATCCATCTTTTTCAAAGAAGGTGACGGCAGGAGATGCCATGTATCCCTTTTCCTGAATTGCCCACTTCCTGCAAATGCATGTCAGACTGTGTGGCATGTGTTTGGAGGAATTTTTGACCTTCAACAAATATTGGGAAGACAGTTTCTTCTTCCTATTCTTTCCCTCACTGATCCTCTGTAAGGCAGGAGGGATGACTTAGTGAGGTTGGAAAAAGGTACTGAGACTGATAGCAGGGTCTTTTTTCTGCTAGCCTCCCCTTGGGATGAGTGCATTCTGCCCCCGCTTCCAGTGCCTTGTGGCAAAAGCACACCTAGGACAGGATTTTTCTGGTAGCACGTCTGGATAGAGACCTATTTCTCTTTCTGTCTCTGCTCTGAGGACCTAGTGGGTGTGAGGCAGGGATTCCCCTTGTACCTCACTGGGTAAATGGCAGCTGCTGGTCTGACCTCATGGTGTCTAGTTTTATTATATTTTCTGAGAGTTTGTCTCTTCTATACATTCTTAATTGGATCCCCTTGATTGGTGAGGTTGCTGGAGAGGTCCAGCCAGTTTCATTCACCCTCAAGTACTTAATGAGGGGTTACTACATGCCAGTCTCTGGGCTTGGTTCTGGGCAATCAATATTTGTTGGATGCATGAATGAAACCAGAAACGAATGAGTCATGGCCTCTGCTCTCAGCCGTCTCAGAGTCCAGTGAGAGGGACAAACAGGTCAACATCCAATCATGTATGGAATAACCGAGGTGTGAAATGCAGGGAAGGAATGGAGAGGTGAGAGGGATGCAATTGTCCTGATGGAGTTGAGGGTTCAAACAGGACAAAGGACAATGAAAAGGCATTTTATAGAGGAAAAACAGCAGATGTCTCCTCCAAGTGAACCATGATGAGTACAGTATGGAGGCATGAAGGGGCTCCCAGTAGAAAGCTAACAACCCTCTGATCAAAATTCCTGAACACAGTACAAGGTTGGAAAATGGGGATTGCCAGGCCCAGAAGTCCAAACTGTTATCCTTTGACATCATTCTAATCTGTCTACATTAATAAGCAGTAAATTTAGATGCATGATCATATAATAGCAGTCGTCTATTATATCTTATATTCCTTTAGATTTTGAGAAATATGTACAGACTCCTGTTATTTCATTTAATCCTAATTACTCTTCATTTTCCATGTCATTTACTTATTTCTTCATTTCATCCAACAAGCATTTTCTGAGCTTCTATCAAATGATAGGCCCTGAGAATAAGACATGAGTAATACAGACAAGGTCTCTGTCATCACAGAGCTTACAGTCTTAAGTCAAGTTCAGACATACAGACCCACAGAGAGCTACTCACACATACTCTAAGAAAGAATGACTTAGAACAAGGGCTGGGCTTATCCAATGCAGGGATTTCCATTCACTATGGTGGCAGTGGAAGGCCTTTCTGTGCCTGTGAAACTAAGTTGAAACTTGATGAATGAAATGTAGTGAGCCATGGGAGGAAGAGCATTTCCCACAGAGTAAATTCCACAGGCAAACGGCCTGAGGTGGGAATGAGTTCAGTGCTTTGGACAAACTAAAATCCCAAATGAATAAAAACCTCCCATAACTGGCGTGTGATGCATGAGGGTAGTGCTGGTGAAATGGAGAGGACACCAGAGCCTGATCACACAGGCCTCAAGGCTATGGTGAAAAGCTTGGACTTCATTCTCAAAGGAAAGCCACTGCATGATTTCCAGCAGGGAGGGGATCTGCCTCACCTAGGAAACACATCCCCTTAATGCTGTGTGGACAATGGTCAGAAGAGGATCAAACTTGGTGAGAGAGGACTAGGCAGAAATGTAGGAAAGAGTTAAAATGTGCTGAAATAGGAACTCAGAGAGGAGGCTCTTTGGAGAAGGGCACTTGGTTGCTGTGTCAAATGCTCCTGAGAGTTGAAGAAGCCACAAAGATGTGCCCATTGGACTTAATGGCATGGAGGTTCCCGGTGACCTTTAAAAAAGCAGCACTGTGAATGTCCACAGCATTATTCATAATAGCCCCAAAGCAGAAACACTCAAATGTCCATCAGCTGGTGAGTCAATTTTTAAAATGTGGTATATCCATACAATGGAATATTATTCAGTCATGAAAAGGAATGAAGTACTGATACGTGCACCAACATGGATGAACCTTGCAAATGCTATACTAAGTGAAAGAAGCCTGTCTTGAAAGACTACATACCGGTCTGGTTTCATTTATGTGAAATGCTCAGAATAGGCAAATCCATAGAAAATAGATGAGCAGTTGCCAGGGGCTGAGGTGGGGTAGAAAGGGAATGGGGAGCAACTGGTATGGAGTTTCTTTTTGGGGTGATTAAAAAAAAGTTCTGAAATCAAATAGTGGTGATGGCAGTACAATTTTGTGAACATATTAAAATCTATGTAATTGTTGTATAATTTAAAAGAGTGAACTTGGTGAAACCCCGTCTCTACTAAAAATACAAAAAATTAGCCGGGCATGGTGGCAGGCGCTACTCAGGAGGCTGAGGCAGGAGAATGGTGTGAACCTGGGAAGCAGAGCTTTCAGTGAGCCGAGATCGCACCACTGCACTCTAGCCTGGGCAACAGAGCGAGACCCCATCTCAAAAAACCAAAAAACAAAACCAGAATGAACGTTATGATATATGAATTATATCTCAGTTTTTTAAAAGCAATGTTAGTGGAATGGTGAAGACAGAAGTAGATGAATGTGGATTGTCCAGTGAATGAGAAGCAGGTTAGTGTAGACTCTCTAGAACCCCCACCAGTTTCATCTCTCACTGCTCCCCTCTCAACCATCTCAAACACTTCCCGGACTCTTACTTGTCTGGTCTGTGGACTGGTTCTTCTGCCTGGATTGCCTTAGCCCCTTTCCCTGAGAAAACTCCTAGTCCTTAAATATTTGGAGATTCTTTTTAGCAGTTGTCCCTCTGAGATGCCTTCCTGGGTATCCTCAGCCTGGGTGGGCTTGCCTTCTACTTCCCTACATGTATCTCTTGACACACTATTTGAACTTGTCTGTGGACTTCATGGTTCTTCTACTGTCAGCAATTTGAGTCCAAAAAGTATGTTTTTGCTTTCCGTTCCCTTTCTTAATTTTCAGTGTCTAATGTACATAGCACATAATACTCAAATATTTATTGAATGAATCAATTAATTCAAGAATAATTAATTGACCCTACTATAAAGAGATTATAAGGTTTTCTTCTGTTTAGTGCACTAAGCACATAAGAAGTGCTCAGTAAATGTTCTTTGAAAATGAACATATTAGTACACGTTGATTTATATGATTATCTGAGTGTCGGTTTAGAAGCCAGAGAGGAATAAAGAAATGACAGAAGACAGGTAGATTTTAATGGCAAGGGGATCAAAAGATTTGGATTGAATATTACACAGTGGCGAATGGATGAACCTTTGGGCTGTGGCAGTCTTTTTTCCTAGACTGTATTAAGATCTGTAGAAGCATTTGAGCTTATGATCTGAGCCCCACCTGCTAGGTACCAGAGTAGTGGCAATTTTCATGATTTTTCACCTTCTGTCCATGCTGTCCTTGCCAGAGCCTAGGTATGTCAGGTTATTATAGTGATTTAAATTCATTTGTTGAATAGTTTTGTAATGACTGTAATGTTCTCACTTAAATGAGACATTTATGTGGGAAATTTACTGTCTAGTTTGATTGACTCAATGCAGAGTTTTTCTGCTTTTGTGCTTTGGAGGGTCCATTTGAAGATCCCTCTATTTGAAGATTCCTCTTTGTCTCATGAGGGAAAACCTAACAGAGCCACTGGGGCCAGATCACCTCTTACAGTCCTATCATAAAAGAGAAGCCTCTTTTATGAGGACATGCACATTTTGTAATTTAAGATCCCACAGAGGACTTATGTGCATCAAAAAATGCATGTCTGTGTTAAAAATTTCAAAAGCTTTCTGGATTGTCCTAGGGATTGCGATCAGTAATAATGAGAGGGGTGGATTCCACCCTAGAACGGCGCCAGGTCAGCAGATAAGCAATGCATTCAAGGCTAACTGCGGCCAAGCACAGTGGCACACACTTGTAGTCTCAGCTACTTGCGATGCTGAGGCAGGAGGATCCCTGGAGCCCAGGAGCTCAAGTCTACCCTGGGCAACAGAGTGAGACCTTGTCAGTAATAACAATAAACACTGACTCCTGGATTCCATCCTTTAAGAAATAAGAAAAACCTTCTTGGGTCCAAAGCCTGGCTCCATTATTTACCAGCTGTCTGAACTTTACCATGAACCTCAGTTTTCTTAGCTATAAAGATTGAGAAAATTAAACTATGTACCTCATGAGCTGTCATAACCCTGAAATGAGATAGAATCTGTGTGCCTGGAACATACTAAGTATTCAATAAATATCAGATTTTTGCTTGAGCGAAAATTTACTCAGCAGTAAACTGTTTTGACCAGTCCCTGCTCCCACCTCCTTCTGGGCCCCAAGATGAGGGAAATGTCTCAAACTCAAAATACCTAAATATCTTAGTCAATGTTAACATCTAATCCTTAGGGGTTACACTTTTGGTAAATGTAAGAAAAAAGAAGGGGCTGCGTGTGGTAGCTCATACCTGTAATCCCAGCACTTTGGAGTAGGAGGACATCTTGAGCCTGAGAGTTTGAGACCAGCCTGGGTAACACAGTGACACCCCATCTCTACAAAAAATTTTTAAAATTTGCCAGGAATGGTGGTACCTACCTATAGTCCCAGCTACTCAGGAGGCTGAGGAAATAGGATCCCTTGAGCCCAGGAGTTCAAGGTTGCAGTGAGCTATAATCACGCCTTTGCATTCCAGCCTGGGCAACATAGGGAGTCCCTGTCTCTATAGAAAAAAAGGAAAGAAAAGAAAAAGAAAGGGGGCCGGGGAGGGGAAGGAATAGAACCTCTAGCAACATACTCTTAAATACTTTATAAATGATTCTCCTGATGAATTGGCCATGATAATGAATTTTCACAGGAGATTGTTTTAAAGATTTGAAATGGCTATGTTGTCTGGGGGTTTGTTGTCTCATGCTGAGAAAAAATTCAGGATTTGGACACGTGTTAATGGGTTAAGGAGTGGAAAGTTTAATAGACAGAAGAAAGGAGAGGAGCTCCTTGAGAGAGAGACCCGTCCAAAAAGGTGGGGAGGTGGCAGACTGCAGCAGATTTTATAGGCAGGCTGGAGAAGGTGGTGTCTGATTTACATAGGGCTCACACGTTGGTTCAATCACATATGACGTTTACATAGGGCCCAGGAAAACTGGTCGCCCCACCCTAATCTTATTATGCAAATAGGCTTTCCAGTTGATTGGCACCATCTTTTCTGTTCTTTACTGTACACGTGGCTGACAGAAGGGAAGATGAGACCGCCATCTTGAACATGTCTAGTCCCTAGTCCCTGCCAGCATTCACCGTGCAAGCTCCCAGCTCGCTTGTCTCTGCCTGCAGTTCGATTTTACAGGCTGCTCTTTGTTAAAGAGAAAGGCCTTACCGAGGACTCCCATACCCTTACTACCTGCCTAAGTGATTTCTTCTTAACTCTTGTATCACCTTCTATACTAAGGATAGGGGCTTCTAATTAAATGCTCTTCATTTCTATCAACGTAGTTTTCCCCTGAGTCTAGATGCTCATGTTGCTCCTTCAGTAGTTCATTTTTCAACAGTTACAGACAGCCTCCTCTGGGCAGGGCTTTGGTAGGATATCCTGAATGCAGAGATGAATAGGATGCAGCTCTTGCCCCCAAGGAGCTGCTGTCTTGAGGAGAAGACAGAACAGTTGCCGGTTGCTTCTCTTGTCTGACTGTCCTAGTAACAAGTGTTACCAATAGGAACTGACTACCAGAACCTGTTCTGAAAGACTGAACATACAAACAGCAGTGGTCAGACCACACGTGACAATAAAGCTACAACCTCTGCAGCAACGAGCCCCAAACCGTCAGAGCCTGGGCAATGACTGCAAGCTTCCCTAATCGGTTCCCCTCCTTCCAAATATGTTCCCCTAACTAATCACATATGACAGCCCCCTACTTAGCCTGCTTCCAGTTTCTCCACACGAGCACCTTTCAGTCAGAACACATCCGATGACTTCCCTTTTCTTGTGATAAATCTTCCTCTCTCCCTATTTTTGAGTCTCTGACAAACCTAAGTGACGGCAGCTCTAAATAAATAGCCTCTGTTTGTTCTTATCTTGGTGATCTTTGTTGATTTCCACAGCACAAAACTCTGAATGTATATTAATTCATTTATCTGCTAAAACCCCCTGAAAACTTATATAATCAATCCCAGGTTTATAGATAAGGAAGCTGAGGCACTAAGAGCTTAAGTAACTTGCCTCATGTCACACAGCTACTCAGGGAGGATGAGATTCAAACACAAGCACAAGCAGTTCACTCCTACACTCTTGAGTCCTAACCACTGTGCCATACTTCCTTTTCCGGCAGAGGGTCATAGAAACAGAAGGGACGTCCAACCTGTCCTGGGGTCACCAGCAATCTTCACCATAGAGGTGAAGTCTGAAGTGATATTTTCGGGGGAAATACAATTTAGAACAAAGTCTCCCAACTCAAAAGCTAATGAAGTTTTATCATTGAGTAGTCATTAAAAGCAACCTGCTGAGAGATTGCAGAGACAGAAATTTCATCCTTTTATATAGCTGAGCAGCAACCACCCATTACATACATATTTTCGGGAGAAATGATAACTAGTTCTCAAATAAGAGGACTTCACAGCCCCATTTGTCACACATTGTTCTAGATTCACATGGTCATTGAGGTGACGATTTAGGTTACTTGATTAGTTTTACCCAAAGGAAAAACAAACTTCTCAAATCTTTATGCCACCTGCCAGAGATTTTTTAAACATATTTATTTTTAAATCTGTTATCAGTGCCCCCCCAGCAGTGTCATTTAGTCAATCTTCTCAAATCTTTATGACAGGAGGTAGTTTTGCAACTTGGGGCAAAGTGCTCACCAAAGTTAGCCTCCTACCCTCCCAGAGAAACTGGGGTATAGGGTGCTATTCTCTTGATGTTTACATTTCAAGGCGATGGTTCTCAGATCCTTGAAAAAGACGTTCCTGGGTGTTAAAGACAAAAGGCCTATCAGCTTTCAAAACAATTTATATACATTTCAAAGAGAAAGTACTTACAATTTCTCTAACGTAAATGCTTTAAGAGAAAAGGGGGAAGGAAATCTCTTCCGATTTTCAACAGGGAGAACTAAGCCTCTCATTTTTTATTTTTATTTGCCCTTACACCTCCTAAAGGGAAAAGAAGAATTGACTTCATTTTCATGCATACCAGTGGCCCATGGTCAGAGCCTGGCCAAGGCTAGGAGCAGCATGGAACCTGGTCCTGAAAGCCCTGCTTTGGCCTGCAGAAGGGATGTATTCCAGCTACCCCTGTCTTCTTGTTACAGGAAAGGGGTCCCAGTCCAGACCCCAAGAGAGGGCTCCTGGATCTTGGGCAAGAAGGAATTCAGGGCAAGTCTGTAAAGAGAAAGCAAGTTTATTAAGAAAGTAAAGGAATAAAAGAATGGCAACTCCATAGACAGAGCAGCCCTGAGGACTGCTAGTTGCCCATTTTTACGGTTATTTCTTGATGATATGCTAAACAGGGGTGGACTCATGCCTTCCCTTTGTAGACCATAGAGGGTAACTTCCTGACATTACCATGGCATTTGTAAGCTATCATGGTGCTCGCTGGTGGGAGTGTAGCAGTGATGATGACCAGAGGTCACTCTTGTCCTCTGATCGTTGGTTCTGGTGGGTTTGGGCTGGCTTCTTTACTGCAACCTGTTTTATCAGCAAGGTCTTTATGACCTGTATCTTGTGCTGACCTTCAGTCTCATCCTGTGACTTAGAATGCCTTAACCGTCAGGAGTGCAGCCTCGTAGGTCTCAGCTCCATCGTACCCAGCTCCTATTCAAGATGGAGTTGCTTTGGTTCAAATGCCTCTGACACTCTTTCCTCCTTAAGTAATCAATAACCATATTAAGAAAATAACTTTCTCCTAATGGAGTAGCAAGTTAGGTGGTCCAGAGTAAATGGTGTAATGGAAAACTCCTGCCATTCCTGGGGGCACTTCTGTTTCCATGTGTGTAAAATCACTAAGTTAGACTGGGTGCCTCCAACATGCATGCCCATCCTAGACATTCTCTAATTCCAACTCTGTGTGCCCTCTCCTCCTGTTCTTTGAAGCCAGTATCCGAACATTGCTGTCTGATTTTAGTTCCTGGCAAGCAAGAGAGAGTTTGTTTATGGCCATGGACACCTGCCAGATTTATTTTTAAAGCTGCTTATCAGTGCCCCCCGGCAGCATCATTTAGACATTTAGACCACACAGCTTCTAGTGTGGAATGTGGAATGTGGCAGTCCTCAGAGTAAGTGAAAAACAGCTCCACGGCATTGCTGAGGAATGGGGACCCTTGGGAGAAAGAAAGGGAATATCTACGACCATGTTCTTCGTGAAGCACATTGCACTATGCATTTTATATGCCTTATCCCAAGTCATCCTACTCAAAGCAACCTTTAAAGAAATCACTCTCTTAATAGACAAAGATCAAAAAATGTCTTTTACAAGTTAATCCCACAAACCGACAGACAGCCAAGGTAAATCGCATCCCCAGTACATCAACAACTAAAACTCAAAGGGAGATTTCTGTGCTTCCAGTCTGGTGTGAAAAACAGCTGTCAGCATCTATTATGGCTACATACTTTTATGTTATGTTCTAAAGATTCAACAGTGAATAAGATAAATTCCTAGCATCTTGAAGTTCACAACTTAGCTGGGGAGGGTGGTAGATTGATCATGCAAATAATATTTAGCAACATCAGATAGGAGCAGAGGAGGGAAATATTTTTATATAAAGATTCTTTTTAAGATAGGGTGTATAATGTGCATGTATAGGAAATCTGAAAAGCACAAAAGGTAGAAAAAATAGCACACATATGTATACCATCTAAAGAAAACTCTTGCTAACGGGGTGGTTATTCCTAATATTTTCTCTATGCATAATCATTCCATACTTAAAATAGTGCCTTCTTCATTTTGTTCCACTCAGTTTTCTTATGAGCATTCCTCTGCATTATACTAGCAATATTATTAACTCTATGTTCTCAAAATAAAAATGCCAGTTTAATCATTGTGTTTGTCCTCAACATTTATTCATTTAAAAAATGTGAGCACACAGAAAAGTTGAAATGGAACAATGATCAGCCATAGATCCACCACCAAGGTTCAACACTTGCTAATATTTTGCCATATTTATTTTGTCAATATATTTGCGTATACTCCATCGATATATGAAGTATATTTGAGTATTTGTGTGTATGTATATGTGCCTATTTTTTGACTGAACAATTTAAGCTGCAGACATTCTGACACTCTACCCCTAAATACTTCAGCATGCATCTCAGGAATATAGACCCTCTCCTACATAACCACAATGCTGTCACCACATATAAGAAAATAATGATTCCCTAATGTAATCTGATATCCATACCATATGCATGTCTCCATCTAGAAAAAGACTACCCTATTGCCCCCAAAATGTCTTATATAGCTGTTTCATTTTCAGAACAAGACAATCATGGTTTATGTATTGCTTTTTGTTATTATATCTCTTTGGTCTATTTTAAAACAATCTTCTGACATTTTCCCCTCATGTTGACTATTTAATGAGACTAGGCTTGCTTTATCTGGTTGTTTTCTCATCATATTACTTATCTTATTCTCTATCCTCTGTATTTCCCGTGAAGTGTAAGTTAGATATGACAGCATTTATCAAGTTGTTTAATAGGTGATGCTGTTTACTCCATAGCGGATCATGCCAGGAGGCACATGCTATCAGATGGTCTCATATTAGTGATGCTGTGTTTGCTCACTTGACTATGTTGGTAAATACAAGATCTCTTCACTGTAAAGGCACATTTTCCCCTTTGCAGTTAGCAGACAACTGATGGGTAACGTGGTGCTGTGGGGAATTCCTGTTCTGCTCTACCCAAAGGCTTTAATAACTACTGGCGATCTTAATTATTTCATTGGTTTTATAAAATAATTTTTCTAACCGTTCCTTACATCTGTCTGTCTAAGCTATCTATCGATCTATTTACCTATCTACTATCATTTGAAAAAATGTATTTATTGGTTGGCATTTATCTGTTAAAAAGAGCTTTCCCTCATCAATTGGAAATAAATCAGTCATCCTCCTCCCCTACTCCCAAAAAAGACAGGATAAATACATAATTATATCGCTTAATAACCAAATTTTAGAATGCAGAGTTGGTATAAGAGTCATCTCTAATGATTTTCCCTTGCTTTTGTTGTTACTGTTATCACTATGGATTCATGGATTTTTAACAAATACATTGTAAGCTCTATCCACTGAAGAATCTAGAATTAAAATCACCCAGTAGCAAAGACGACTCCTAGCACCTAGATCCTGGTTTCTACACATCAGCTCCTACTGAAAACCAACCAACCAAAGAAACAAAAAACAGGGATCTTTGGGGAAATGGCTGACTCCAGGTCTATGGCAGATAAAATTCAAAATGAGTCTGGGACATCTCAGTGGAGCAAATAGGGCAATTTGAACATCCAAAAGAATAATGACTGTGCTTTGTACATAACACTTTTTCTGAGTTTTGAATTATTTCCTTAACATAGTTACCCAGAAATGGAATTCCTACATTCAGCATATAAGATTATGTATGACCATATAATACACATAGTTGTATGCGTGTATATATGTGTATACAACTACATATAATATACACACACACGTAGTTGTATACATGTGTATATGTGTATACAACTGTATTTTTGTGGTCATATATCTTATGTATGTACACACATGTATGTGGATATAACTATACACATAAATACACGTATACATATATAATGTGTATATGCAATGTGTGTGTATATATACATATATACCTTTTCCTAAAAGATTTTGCCAGCATACTTTCCTCCATTAACATATGAGAATGCCTCACGTAATTCCAGTCAGGGGTGTGTTTTAATAAGCAATAATCATTGCTGAAGGCATGTCCATTCCAAATGCAATCACTTCTCAGCCTCTGAAGGCATCCCTCCTGTAGGCACGGTGCAGTTTGGCACATCAATTGTATATGTGATATGACAAATCCAGGCTTCTCAAGGATCTTTTCTTATTGTCTCCCATCCAAATATCATTAGGCTAGTAGATAGTCTCTCAGACTGTCTATTTTTACTAACTCTGATTTTAAATTACATTTAGAGGATATTATTAGCTTATGACCTCTCCTTGGTGCTGAGCTGGATGCTGATGGTTGAAACAGGACAGGAAACCTGTGTGTGGAGCGATACCCAGAGCCACGGCATTTATCGAAGCTGTCAGTAAACACCTTTCCCCTGCAGCCTTCCCAATGCCTGATAGATGCATTGTGACCTTTCTAGCAGGGTGGTGGAGCTGGCGCAAGGCTCTCCATGATGATAACAAATGACTCCTATCTCTAGGGCAGAAGTAATTTAATATTCTCTGCCTCCTTTTCCTTTGCATTTCTTTTCCTATAGGAATCTGGGCCTGTGGGACTTTTCTGGTATTTTCTTTATGGGAAGAAGATGTTTTCTGTTAAACTGCATGTTTCTGTTGATGAAATCGTATTGAAGTTAACAACTACCATAGTTAAAGGCTTTCTAGTTAACAAGCCCTAGGCTAAGCACTGCATATGTGTTATTTCATTTATTTTTCAAAGCAACCTTATAGGGTACATGCTGTTAATAGCCTCAGTATAGTGAGACTTAAAGAGGGCAGGTGACTTACCCAAGATCACACAGCTAGTAAATTGTAGAGCCTGGTTTCAAATGTGGATCTGTCTATTCACAAGTCCTATTCACTTGACTATTTGTGTTGTCCTATGCCACGCTATGCCATGCTATGCTATAATATTAAGCTATCCAAAGCCAGCCCACAGATAGAGATCAAAAGCATATACTAATGCCAGAGCAATGGCAGCAATTATGAGGTTCCTCCTGAATATTTCAGAAACGGCATGTTTATTCACTGTTACATAAATAGCCTACTTTTTTCTTCCAAAACAAAGTGCCATTTAGACACGTAAAGTGGCAAAGGAATGGAGTCTGGCATCAAAGGACCTTGGTGCGAATCCGGTTTTTAACATCAGTTAGCAAACATCACCAAGCCTTAGTTTCCTTGGTCGTAAAACGGTAATAAAAATGCCGTCTAGTTTGTCAGATTGCCCAAAAGGTTAAATGAGCTAATGCATGCATAAAACACCATGCAAGTTATAAAGTGCCAGAGTTGAGTTTATTGTTATTAAGAGTAGAGAACAAAGGGGCAACTGCGATCCTCTTACTGTGGCCCTAACTTACTCTCTGTTGATTTCTCTTCTCTTTTCCAAGCATTCTGGATCCTAGCAATTGGTTAGCTCCTCTTAAGCTGACTCTACTTCAAATTAGAGGAAGTGGATGAAGTTCCTAGTGCATAATATTCTGCTCAGCGGAGCTTAAGTTACCTGTGAATGATCTCTGGAAATAAGTCTGTTTTGTATACTGGACACCATTTCTCCATGAGTTTTGGACTTATTTCTTGAGTCTCTCCCAGCCATCAAGTCCTTAACTCTGCCTTTCATCAATCCTAGAAGTTAGAACCAGATAGCTCTAGAAAGCATCTGGCCATTTGACAGATCAGAAAACTGAGACTCAAGAAGACAAGTGCCATTGGATGGTGATCATGAAGACAATCATGGAGTCATCTCATGTTAGAGTTAGGCAGGCTCTTATAAACCTTCTAGTCCAATTTTCTGGCAATTAGATGAGTAAGTTGGAAGGCAGCCTGCTATAACGGAAAGAGTATGAGCTTTGGTATCATACAGACCTGGGTTCAAATTCCAGTTGGTTGGCTTGTTGCCTGTATGACCTTGGAAAAGTTATTTGATCTCTGTGTTTTCATTTCTGTATCTACACAAGGGAGACCTACCTTGCTTATTGCTATGATTGATGGACAGATAAATGACAGAACAGACAAACCCGGGGCAAAGTGAGCGATCAGTAAAGCATTGCAATTACAGTTATACATATTATTACTCTACTATTGATGAATGTGTAAAGGAGAAATTCAAATCAATGGAAGCTTTATATTTTTTTCCCCACAGTTTTCAAATATTTTCTGAATGCCTATATGTGCAAGTCATTGCCTATGGGGCTAAGATTTCTCAACAGGAATGAGAGACTACATATATACATGTTTTCATGAAACATTTCTAGATCATAGGACATTTAATGCTACTCTGAGTTGGGCCAGGGTTCCATTCAAAGGACGAATGAGACCATCTAGATTTAAACTCATGATTTCACTGGTAATAAAAGTCCACTGCACTTCTTTATTAATTCAGGCATCCATGCCACTCCCTCTCTTTTCCTGCCCCGCAACCTTACCCCATATGTATTCTATATCTTTCTTATATCGCCCATGATTATATTTTAATGGCTGCCAGGAACCAAACCTACTTGTGAAGAAGTCCTGGCCTTTTTAGGGTGAATGGGTAAGTTAACACAAGACCACTGGCTCATCGGAATCTTAGACTTCTGTATTGGGGTAAGAAATCAATAATGTCTGTGAAGTGAAGTAATGCCCAGTTCATGTGTGATTCAGAGGAAGAAGCTTTATCAGCAATCGTGTGTAATAACATGCTTCACTCCTACCAGCTCTGCCTCCCTCCTATCATCTTGTATTTCAATGCACAACACCAAAAGAGGCAGGAGAAATGAGAGTCTCTGTCACCAAGAATAGGAGCTCCAGGAGATCAGAAGTTCTGCTTTTCTTCATCATTAAGTCTCTAGTGCCTAGAGCAATGCATGGCATACAAAGGATCCCCAAAAGTGCTGAATGAATTAGTGAACAAAGGAGAATGGCTAACTTTTGTGGGGGTCCTATCTCATCCTTTGATAAATCAAGACATATGTCCCTGCCGAGAACTGTGGCATAGTGTTCTAAAGAAACACATTACTCACAATTTTCGAATAAAATAGGCCATTTCTTATTGAGAGAACAGGGGAAGAGGGAGGGAGAGCTTTAATAAAAGGATAACCCTAAAATCACTAGTGGGGACAACAAAAAGAATGAAGAATGACAGAAAAGAAACACCATTCAGCAAATGTGGGGTCACTGTCACCAATTTCCTCTTGAGAATTGACAGAGAAGACAGACTATATCAGATTCAAAAGGGTCTGCCACTCAGTCCCCTTTCTAATTACTGCAATATTTCTTCAAATATCAAGTGTTTACAAGAAGAGTAGTACATGTGACTGGGCTTGTGTGTCTGTGTGGACACATGGGACGCTTTCCTTCCACAAATCTTGAAACATCATTCCTAGGCTTTTGCTGTTCATCATAAAAATGGCTTCTCCCAGGACCAAAAAAGCAACAATATTTATCAAAATAAAGCAGCAGGATAATCAAAATACTTTCTGGAATTCTCCAACTTGGTAACACTTCTAGAAGGTTGCCATTGGCCCCGTGGGTCTTTGTGACTAGAAACGAAAGCTTTTGCATCTTTTTGCAGGGCAAGGTTGAAGCTGAGTTCCACCTAGTTACAGCAGAAGAAGCTGAGAAAAATCCTGTTGGAAAAGCCCGAAAGGAGCCAGAGCCCCTGGCCAAGCCCAAGTGAGTGGAGTTGTGAGTGGGAACATCAGAAATGGGAAGGGGCCTTTGCAGTCCTCACTGCTGTCTGATATGGGCACTTCATTGGAGCAGTCCTGTGAGATACCCAGGAAGCCAGGAGGCAGTCAATCGGTGCCTTCCAACCTGTGTAGCTTTTTGAAGAAAAAGCTAAATATAAGAAGAAATATAAGACATAAACTATGCCTTCCAGGAGCTTTCGATCTATTTGGGAAAAATAACGCATTCATAAAATAGTTGTCAGAATGTAGAAGACTCTGTAGTTTCAAAAGAGGGTGAGTCAAGCGATGAAAGAGTTAGGAACTTGAAGTGAAGGGAATCATTGGCGTCTGAGGCTTTCAGGAGAGACTTCATAGAAAAGGTGGGATTTGAGCTGGTAGGTTGGACAGATGGAGGGTGATGGGGCCTTGGGCTGGATTCTAACTGGACTCTTGCTCTCTGCCCCACACCAGCCTTTAACCATGGTACAGGAATCCTCATCATACAAAAGCTCCTGCTTCAGGCCACATGCTCTTCTCCCATTTTCAGGCCTCTCCCTATGGGTCCTCAGAAAGTGGGAGTCAGAAACATTTCCTGGGTGTCTTAAGCACTCTGAGTGTTGACAGGATGACCCCCTTTTTGATTTTCTCTTCCTTCCCCCTCAGCCGCCCAGACACCTCCTTTTCCTGGTTCATGAGCCCCTTTAAGTGCCTGTACCACCTCATCTGGAAGAATTACAAAAAGTACATCATCATTGCTTTCATTCTGATCATCCTCATCATCTTCCTGGTCCTTTTCATCTACACCTTGCCAGGAGCCATCAGCCGAAGGATCGTTGTGGGCTCATAGAGGATCATGGAGGACCCAGATCCTCCCCATCTACGAATCCTCTCTTCCTCATCTGGGAGCTTCTAAGAACGTGTCAAACGCATGGCACTGTGCTGGGTGCCAAGGGGACACATCAACCCTTCTTGGAAGAGATGGAAAAGAAACATTTTCTCCCTGCTCCAACCCCCGCCTCCAGGTTTCAAACTTATGAGACATAAGGCATGTTTTATCCCTTGGGCAGCATGAAATAAGGCACTTTCACCTCATGGTAATCAACAGTGACCTCAAATTAACTTAGATCAATGTTATCTTTATGTAATTGCTTATATCCTAAGAGGTTTAGTTCTGGGTCAGAGATTTTATTAGAAGTACTTTATTTTAAATAAAAATTTAGGCCAGTTGTGGTGGCTCACGCCTGTAATCCCAGCACTTTGGGAGGCTGAGGCAAGTGGATCACTTGAGGCCAGGAGTTCAAGACCAGGTTGGCCAACATAGTGAAACCCCTTCTATACTAAAAATACAAAAATTGTCAGGCATGGTGGCACGCACCTGTAATCCCAGCCACTCGGGAGGCAGAGGTTGCCGTGAGCCGAGATCGTGCCACTGCACTCCAGCCTTGGTGACAGAGTAAGACTCCGTATCGGAAAAATATCAAAATAAAATTTTAGAGCAAACAAACTGAAAATATTATAACAAATTACTAGACATTGAACCTGTCCCTTATATCTTAACCTTGTGTAATCCTTATAGTTTACAGAACACATTCACTTAGGCTGTGAAACTGGCTTGCAGACAATGTCACATAAATCATCTAAAATACCTTATTGTTGAAATTTCCATCTAGAGACGAGATGTTGTGGATTTTCTATTAAAGTCACCACTTGTGGAACATGTTCAATAGTAGTAGTTGGCTCTGGAGAAACCTATTTTGATTTATGCTCTGTGGCAGTTTCCAGATGGGAACTTCATAATATGTTGTAAGATATATGAAATATAATTGTGTGGATGGATCAGGGGCAGCTCCATGCCACCAGCAGGAATTCTCTTTTGTCAGACATACAAGCTCCACCAAGTATGGTGTTCCCATAGACCATGATATGAATGGCCATCCCTGGCACTATTCAGCACTTAGCCTGACTACCATATGTGCCAGATTTCATCATGAATCTTAAGCACAAATTTTTATTTTATTTGAGACAGAGTCTTACACTCTTCGCCCAGGCTCAAGTGCAGTGGCACGATCTTGGCTCACTGCAATCTCCACTTCCTGGGTTCAAGCAATTCTCATGCCTCAGTCTCCCAAGTAACTGGGATTACAGGCACTTGCCACCACACCTGTTTTTTTTTTTTTTGCATTTTTAGTAGAGATGGCCACCAGGTTGACCAGGCTAGTCTTGAACTCCTGGCCTCAAGTGATCTGACTACCTTGGCCTCCCAAAGTGCTAGGATTACAGGCAGGAGCCACCACACCCAGCTGCTTAAGCACAAACTAATTTCAAAACCAGTCTTAGAAATGATATCCTACGCACTTGTCAAATGGGGTCAGTGTTTCTCGAAAGTAAACCTCTGCTCTTCATAACACAGAAATCTGCCACCCTACCTAAGGCAGGGACTTGAAATGAGGCGCAGTTTTCTCAGATATAATAAGGAAACAGAAGAATTGGAATATTTAGTCTCAATTCCCATGCACAATTTTCGGCCTCGTATGCAAATCAGTATGACAACCATTTCTTTTTTCTACCAGCAAGAGCCATTTGTTGGTGTTGGGAGGCTAGGCTGGAGTTCCCCTCTTGACACCAGAAACACCAGGGCTACTGTTTTGTTTGACAGTCTAGCACAGATGTCTTCTAAAGGGTAACATTTACTTCTATATAGAAAGCCAGTTTTAGAATGTTCCTGGTCCATCAAAGGAAGACTAAAAGCATGTTCTGTGTGATTTTGGACTTAAGCCTTTTTCACTGAATTCTGGCCCTAGATACTCACTAGTAACCATAAGGCCCTGTTTTCCCCAAATGCTGAAATAGAACATTTACTGCATTGGCAATGTTTTCTAGTGGGATTGGTTACACAAACTGTCCTTCATTCTTACTGTGCAATATTGCACAGCCATAATTAATGGTGTAGTTAAAAATATTTGATGGCATGGAATAGATACACTGAATATATTGTAAGTAGGAAAATATACAGGCTAGAAAACTGTATGTATAGCATGTTGTAAAAAGAAAATATATATATACATGCATAGCAAAAAATGTCAGGAAGAATATGCCAAAATATTAATGATTATCTTTAAGTAGTATCATCTTTTTTACTTTGTCTATTTCTCCTAAAACTTCTAAAATAAAAAGGTATTATTTTTCATGTAAAAAGTTTAATAAACGTATGTGTCCATTTAAAAATATTCACCGAGTGTCTCCTATGTGCTGGACAGTGGGGATACGGCAGAGATAGGACAAACAGTAGCTCCCCACGATATTTTATCTTCAGATTATGGGTCACCCAAGAAAGGCACCAGATAAGGAATGTATTTCATGGATGAGGTTTAGGAAAAAGTATGAATACACCTCTGGTGATGTTGACAAGGAGAACAGCATTATTTTAGGATAAATGTGAAAGTAAGGTATTCTACTTTCTGCTGGATTGTGGACAGGAAGATGACAGGTAAACTCTTGACAAAATGTACATTTTTCAAATTCATACTAAAAAGCTAAAAGTTTAAAATCCTTGTAAGTTACACAGAGCTCATTACCTCTCCTTTGATGTCAAAAGACATCCAAATGCTAAAAGCCTGGAGCAGTATTTGAAACACTTTCAGATCAGATGGCATCTTAAGAAATGTGTGAGAAGCAGTGGAAAGCAATGATAATTTTGGAATCAGCTATGTCTGGTATTCTATACATAGTTTATTGCATATGCCTGTCCTGCATGTAAAAATTAAATAATGTTCCGTGCCTAATTGTGCAGCCCTGGTGCTAAAGATATTACAGTGTTGTTTTTTTTTTTTTTTTAAGCCCATTTCCCAAGAAGTTGTCATGAGTTCCTACTTGTGTTCTTAAATAAGATTAATTTAAATTTATTCATTTGACAGCTTAGAGTTTTCTTACAGTTTAAATCTGTTTCAGAATGGTTTTATTTATGTATTTTACAACATTTGAATCTTTTTCCCCCAAACAAAGCAAAACAAAATTAATACCAGCAATAACAACCACCACCACCACCCCACAGGATGGGATATCCAGTTCTGTGTCACCAGAGGTTGAAACACTGGTACCCCTCTTGCTCTTTCCTTTATAAGACACATACACGGAAATTACAAGATCTGCTTCACAGCTGGGGCCATTTGGTGCTTAGTCATTTAACAGATAATTATTGAGTTCTATCCACTGCAGGTGCTATAATCAGCACTGGGGATACAAAAGTGAACAGATAAAGTCCTTGTTCAAACTCATGGAACACAGAGCTTGATGGAGAGAAGACATAAAACAACCACACGCATAGATCATTACAGACTGGTGGACTAAACAGAAACAAAATACTGGGAGCAGAGAAAGAACACCTTACAGGGGGCCTGCACCCAGTCTGGCATCAGAGAGGCATCCTGGGAAAGGGATGGCTGAAGAGAGATGACAGAAGAAGAGATGGAGAGAAAGAAGAGCTCTGAGACAGATGACGACATGTGCAAAGGCCCCATGGTGGGAGGGTGCAAGGCACACAGAGGAGTCTGAAAGGGCGTCATAGTGAGATGCAGAGGGTCCTGAGATGGAGCTGGAAAGTCATGCAGGGGCCATATCCTTAAGGGTTTGGGTCTTTATTTTAAGGGCAATGGATAACTATTGAAGAATTTTAAGCAGTGGAGAGGTAAGTTAGATTTCAATTCCATATGGAAAACAGATCAGTAGCCCTCCCCACAAGAGGGTGGCTGGGTTCACTCAGTAATGGCAGTAGAGGAGGGAAGTGGAGGGATCAGAGATTCTATCTTTAAGGCTCCAGGGTGGTCTAATGGGGAACTTGGATCTAGTGTTGACTCTGTTTCATACAAACTATGTGACCTAGGGCAGTACCTTCACATCTCTGATCCACAGTTTCCTAGTCTGGCATGTGAAGAGGTTCATATATATGGTGAGGAAACGTCCATGGCATATTCTGGTGCAAGGCTACCATGTTGATGGGTCTGTAGCATGGAGAGTTTGAAGGGGTGGACTGAACTCAGAGCTGGATTGTGAAGGATTTTGAATGCCATGCTAAGAAGGTTGGATTTATGCGACATAAAGTGGGGAACCCTGGGAGGGTTTAAGCAGAGAAGTGGCAAGAACAGGTCTGTGATTTCAACAAGTTGTTCTGCCTTCTGTGCGTAACAAACCGTCAGGGACAATTGAGGTGGGAGACATCTTAGGACTCACAAGACATAACCCTGGCAGTGACAGAGGAGCCAAAAAGAAATTATTCAAGCAGATAATGAGGGTAAGAGAGTTCTCAGTGGAAGTTGCTTTTAATAAAAATCAGCCCCCAGAATAATTTTTTTTCTAACAGAAAGCAGCCTGAAAAATCAAGCTACAAACATAGATAAGCAAGCTGGAAGTTTCCATAGGTAAATGCCAGCAGCTGTGCCAATAGAAAAGGAGTACCTGGAAGCCAGGTATGTTCGACATGGAGGCTCCCGCCTTTTCTTTGTCATCCTGTGTGCAGTAAAGAAGCAGGCAACATGGCGCCAGCCAGGTAGAGAACCCATTTGCATAATAAAAGATTAGGGTGGAGCTGCCAGCTTCTTTGTGCACTATGTAAATGAAATGCCTGGCCCAACCAATCCTCTGCGCACTATGTAAATCAGGCACTGCTTCAGGCTCATCTATAAAACCAACCACGTAGCACTGGGAACCAAGAGATCCATTCCAAACCTCTTCCCTCTGCACAAGGGAGCTTTTCTCTTTCACCTATTAAACTTCTGTTCTTAAACTCACTCCTTGTGTGTCTGCATTCTTAATTTCCTTGGTATGAGGCAACCAACCTCGGGTATTACCCCAGACAGACAACGTCAACGCCACTTCAGCAGGATATAAGAACCTATGCCAGGACCATGGCTGTGAGGACGGAGAGGGAAAGCCAGGTTCCAGAATGTTGATGACGTTCCTCCCAGAGGTGCCTGCCAGATAGGACAGGGAGTTTGGATGCTGGCTCCACCATTTCTCCCTGGGCAGGTCACTTAGCCTCCCAGAGTCTCAATTTCCTCATCTGATAAAAAGGAGGTATTACCTGCTTGGCAAACGTTGGTGTAAAGATGGAAAAAAATGTACAGAAAGTATATAGCAAGAGTCTGGCACAAAGCCAGTCCTCAAAGGTAGTAGCGTATGTCACATGTATTATTTCTACAGGCAGAATCAACAGGGTTATTAATTGGAAATGGACAGCAAGAAAAAAGGATCAGATCTTTCAGAAATGTTCTGCTCCACAGACTAAGAAACTTTGCAACCAGAAATTATCCTGAATGCGTTAGTTTTCTATTGCTTTCTGTAGCGGATTACAACAAACTCAGTCGACTAAAGTAATACAGATTTACTGTCTTACAGTTCTGTGGGTCAGAAGTCCACCATGGGTCTCACTGAGCTAAACTCAAGATGCTGGCAGGGCTGCCTTCCCTCTGGAGGCTCTAGGGGAGAGGCTGCGTCCTGGCCTTTGTCAGCTTCTAGAGACGGCCTGCATTCCTGGGTTCCGGGCCCCCTTTCTCCATTTTCAAAGCCAGCGACATTCCAGCATCTCTGTGCCTTTCTTCTGTAGTCACATCTCATCTGACTGCACCTGAAAAAGGTCTTGTTTTTTTTTTTAATGCTTCTTATATTTTAAGCTGTTATTTTATTTTTTTATTTTGAGACAGAGTCTCACTTTGTTGCCCAGGCTGGAGTGCAGTGGTGCGATCTTGGCTCACTGCAACCTCCACATCCGGGGCTCAAGCAATTCTGTCTCAGACTCCCAGGTAGCTGGAATTACAGGCACCAACCACCATGCCCAGCTAATTTTTGTCTTTTTAGTAGAGATGTTGTTTCACCATATTGGCCAGTCTGGTCTCGAACTGCTGACCTCAAGTGATCTGCCCGTCTCAGCCTCCCAAAGGGCTGGGATTACAGGCATGAGCCACCATGTCCAGCTTAAGTTGTTATTTCTTTTAAGGCCCATGTGATAATATTGACTCCCCCTCTATACTCCAGGATAATCTCCCCCATTACAAGGTCCTTAATCACATCTGCAGTGGAGACACTTTGTCATATAAAGGAACATTCACAGGTTTAGGACGTGGGCTTTTTTTTTTTTTTTTTGTATGACGGAGTCTCGCTCTGTCGCCCAGGCTGGTTTTTTTTTTTTTTTTTTTGGTGGGGGGGCAGAGGGAGATGTTATTCGTCTACCACATTGAATATCTCCCAGACATGATAATTCAGTCCAATTTGGAAGCCATTTCAGTGGAGCTTTGAAAGTTGGAGTTTGAAAGTTGATGATTATGGTGTGTGAAAGGAAAGGCTCCACAGACGCTTTTCTCTCAGAACAAGATGTTTTCACTTGCTGTTCAACTTCTCAAGTGACAATTATCTCAGAAAAAAAAGGGAAGGATCCCTCCTGTCCTTCCGTGATTAAATCCTGGAGAGCACAGTGGATAAGGTGCTTTCTGAGCAGATGTGACAGGACTCTGCCACTTCTTCCCACATCCCAGCCTCAGGAGAGCCCTATAAACCTCTTAAGTTCAGCTTTACCTTTAACGCAGCAGTAGTTTCTTTACATTCTTTGCTCTCCCTAGTTTATAAAGGGCAATTTGAGAAAAGTACATTTTTTCTGAAGCATTGTGTGGTTTCTGCATCATTGTACTAGCACAAAGAAAATGGGCTTTGGAAACAGAGAGAATGCCATTGAAACTTAGGCGTAGCCACTTACTAGCTGCATGACCTTGAGCGAGTTATTCAATGGCTCTGAATCTCATGCTCCTGACGCATAAAATGAAGATAACACCCATCTTACAGGATTGTGTGGGCTGGGCATGTGCAGTGGTGGTAATGACTGGGGACAGAGGTAGAGGAACATTATTATAAAGTATCTAGTGTATTGTCTTCTATATCATAGGTATTTAAATTAATAATCGCTTACTATCTAAGCAACAGACAACTAATATTCCTTCAGTGCTCTTATAGATTACAAAGTAATACATACATTTTCTCATGAATTCTCCCAACAACCCCATTTTGTAGAGAGGAAACAGCTACAGGAACCTCCAGATCACCCGTTCATTTGGAACAGATCTAAGACCCAAGCCCACCTTCTGCTCCTTGGCTCTTTCCTTCCTAAGAGGCTGCCTGATGGTTGATTTAAGGTGGGTAGGGTTGTCTCAGGCAGAAAATTCCTCAGTGATTTTTTGAGGTTCATTCATGTGTTAGGGGTTGATCTAGCACCTCTGAAACATCTCAAATGTGTTTTACACGACACTATGGGGCATGTTTTGAGCCTCTCTTTTTACCTGAACTACATCATTTGATGGTTAGAGAATGTAATGGGCATCTCTCATTCATACTACCCTAGACCTTTAAATATTTTTTTTTTCAAATTTGACACATCTTCTAGTGAGAATCTCCCCATTCCCAGTGCAGAAAACAAACTCCGGAGTGCAGACACTTAACTGAGCTCCCCACAGCCAGGCATACAACTTGGAAATTAGTTGTGTGAAGAAACAGACAAAGAAGGAGGTATCGATCACCCCAGACACTGCTAGCTGCATAATAAACATGCATTTCTCCCTCCTCCTTGGTAGAATTCCAGCTGTAGTTGGGGGAGAATGTGCTGAACTAAAAGCACATATTTCCAATCTCTTGCTATTAGGGGTAGCCAAGGCTATGCAAGCAGAGATCACTGGGGAGGGCTTTTAAGAAATCTCATTAAAGGGAGTTCACTCTGTGGCAGGCTCTCCATGCATTTCTTCTTCCTCCTTCATCCCATCTGAACTGTGGTGTGATAGCTGGGGTCACATTGATTGTACAGTCACCAAGCCATTTCTAGTTGGTGTGTCTCTGGAGTTTTCTATGTGAAAGCCAAATAAACCTCTGTCTTTCTAAAGCCAAAGTTATTTGGGGGTGTTGGTGTTATACACAACTGAATCAAATCCCAGCTGACATAAAGAAGCTTTCCTTGACCTTACAGAAATGGAGTCACTTCCTTTCAGTACCTTGTCTGAGTTGCTTCACCTCAGATCAATAAAGGACCAGGTAACACTAGGCCCCTTTGTGATGACATTTCTCTTCAAGTTAGAGCTAAAGTCCATGGAGAATTTCATGTCAGGGAACACCTTTGCACTGGTGGACCAAGCCAAACAGTTAGAATCTTCAAGTAAAAGTTATCTCTTTTATTTCCTGAGCTTCTCCTTAAACTTCATCTTTAACTTTTAAAATTTACTTTTAATTTGTGTATAATATACATAACACATAATTTACCAGTTTAACTATTTTTTAAAAAGAAAAGGGTTTTTATTTTTTCCCTCCCCCCCCCCCCCCCAATGGAGAATGGAGTCTCACTATATTGCCTGGGCAGGTCTAGAACTCCTGGGCTCAAGCTATCCTCCTGACTCTGCCTCCCTAAGTGCTGGGATTACAGGTGTGAGCCACTGTACTTGGCCATGTACAGTTCTATGACATTAAGTATATTCACACTGTCATGTAGCCATCATTGCCGTCTATCTCTAGAACTGTTTTCATATTGTAAGACTGAAAATTTGTACCTGTAACGCCCCATTTCTCCCTCCCCCTAGCGCCAGGAAACAGTCATTCTACTTTCTGTATGAATTCGACTAATACAGTATTTGTTCTTTTGTGACTTTAACTTAGTATACTATCTTCAGGGTTCATCTATGTTGTAGCATGTATGAGAATTTCTCCCCTTTTAAAAGCTGAATAAAATTCTATTGTGTATGTATATACACCACATTTTGTTTATCCATTCATGGGCACTTGAATTGCTTTCACCTTTTTGCTATTGTAAATAATGTGGCTATAAACATAGGTACGCAAATATCTCCTCCAGACACTATGTGATAGTCTGTTCTTGCATTACTATAGAGAAATTCCTGAGACTGGGTAATTTATCAAGAAAAGAGGTTTAAGGGAGTTGGGTCAAGATGGCAAACTAGAAGCAGCTCATGTGCACTGCTGTCATGGAGAGGAAACGAAAGGGCTAGTGAATACTGACACTGCAGGCTGATCATCTAAGAAACACATCAGGATCCATCAAAACAGCAGGGGAACACAGAGAGCAGAGAAGAGGGAAGCTGGGTACCAGCCTGTCTTGGCTCAGAGCAGAGCTGGAAGAACCTCTCCATCATGGGAAAGGGTGAGTGAGTGAGAGTCTCCTGAGGGATTCACACTCTTCACAGGGATCTATGCAAAACTGGGAATAGGAAAATCCCCCTGGCACCCTAGCATACCCTCTCCAACCACGCTTCTAAACTGAGACAAAGAGCCACTTGCATGTTTTGCAGGAGAAACTCTTGAGTCTAACGGGACCTCTACAAGTCTTGAGTTCTGCAGCAGACCAGCACTGGTGTCATGGCCCCAGTAGAGGCTGCAGTCACAGTGCCTGGGAGCAGTAGGATTGTTCTGCCCACTCTCACCAGACAAGGCTCAGCACCAGTTTCCAGTCCAGCAGCCTACTTCTGTGTGAACTCGGCCAGTGGGTGACCCTACCCACCCCTGCCACTGGTAGCCCAGGAGGGCAATGCCTGCTAGAGATTCCAGCCCAGTGGTCTCACTTCCACTTGAATTCAGTTGCGGGCACAGCCTCTTGTCATTCCAGGAAGCGCCCGGATGGCAGAGTGGGGGGCCTCACCTACCCCTGGTGGCCAGGCAGGCAATGGCTGTTAGGACTTCCAGCCCAGTGGTCCCACTTCTATGTGAACTCAGCTGGCAGGTGCAGCCTCCTATCGTCCTGAGAAGCACCTGGATGGCAGGATGGGCAACCCCACCCACCCCTGCCATTGGTAGCCAGGTGGGCAAGGGCTGCTAGAGCTTCCAACCAAGTGGTCTTGCTTCTGTCTGAACGTAGCCAGCAGATACAGCCTCCTGTTGTTCTGGGAGACAGCCAAACAGTGGGTTGAGTGACTCCACCTACCTCTACCTCTCATAGCCACGTGAACCACACCTGATGGTGCTCTCAGCCCAGGAGTCCTACTTCTGACTGAATTTGCTGAGGGGAACAGCCTCCTGTCATCCCAGAAATACCTGGATGACAGGACAGGCAACTCCAGCTATCCCCACCTATCGTAACCAGACAGGCCACACTCACTACAGCTTGCAGCCCACAGTCCCACTTCTGTTTGAACTCTGCAGGTGGGCGTGACACTGTGTTTCCCTGGAAAGCACTCAGACAGAAGATGAGGGATGACCCAGCAGGCATACAGCCTATCTGCCAATTGCAGCCTCTACTTGAGGGAGCCCCATGAACCAGAACCCCCAACAAAAGAAATGTGACACTAATTAGAGGGGGCTCCAAGACCTAGCAGTGGACTAGACTCAAAAGTCAGTTGACTGAACCCACCTTATACCAGAATCAAACCCCCAAAGGCATCAAAGAAGGTTTAAAAAAAAAAAAAAAAAAAAAAAACCCATACAAAGGACAGCAACTTCAAAGACAGAGGCATCAGCCCATGCAGATGAGAAAGAATCAGTACAAGAACTCTGGCAACTCAAACAGCCATAGTGTCTTCTTGCCTCCAAACAGCACTAGTTCCCCAGCAATGGTTCTTAACCAGGTTGAAGTGGCTGAAGTGTCATAAATTGAAGAAGATGGATAGGAAGGAAGATCGACATTCAGGAGAAAGTCAAACACCAATCCAAGGAATCTAAGGAATACAATAAAACAGTACAGGAGATGAAAGACAAAATGGCCATTTTAAGAAAGAACAATTTGAATTACTAGAGCTGAAAAACTCAGTTCAAAAATTTTGCCATATGGTTGCAAGTATTAACAGCAGACTTGACCAAGCTGAAGAAAGAATCTCAGAGCTCAAAGATCAGTTCTCCAAAATAACTCAGTCAAACAAAAGTAAGGGAAAACCAATAAAGAAGAATAAACAAATCCTCCTAGATATATGGGACTGCATAAAGAGACTAAATCTATGATTCATTAGTATCCCTGAAAAAGAGGGCGAGAAAGCAAGCAACTTGGAAAACATATTTGAGGATAGTATCCATGAAAATGTTGCTAGAGAGACCAACATTCAGGAAATGCAAAGAACCCCTGTGAGATACTATACAAAATGACCATCCCCAAGACACATGGTCATCAGATTATTCAAAGTTGAAGTGAAAGAAAAAATATTAAAGGAACCTAGAGAGAAGGAACAAGTCACCTACAGAGGAAATCCCATTGAGCTAACAGCAGACCTTTCCGTAAAAATCCTACAAGCCAGATGAGATTCAGGGCCTATATTCAGCATTGTTAAAGAAAAGAAATTCCAACCAAAAATTTCATATCTGGCCAAACTAAGCTTCATAAGAAAAAGAGAAATAAGATCCTTCTCAGACGAGCAAATACTAAGAGAATTTGTTACCATCAGATTTGTCTTACAAGAGGTCCTTAAAGGAGTTCTAAATATGGAAAGGAAAGATTGTTACTGGCTACCAAGAAAACACACTTAAGTACATAGATCACTGACACTATAAAGCAACCACACAAGCAAGTTGATATAATAAACAGCTAACAACATGACAGAATAAAACTTGTACATATTGGCTGGGCACGGTGGCTCAAGCCT
>NW_012107031.1:473320-476039 GCF_000951045.1 Mandrillus leucophaeus
GGTTCAATTTAACAAGACCACCTAACTATGCTAAGTATATATGCACCCAACACAGGAGACCCTATATTCATAAAGCAAATTCTTAGAGATGTATGAAGAAACCTAAAGAACCATATAATAATAGTGAGAGACTTCAACCCTTCACTGAGAGTATTTGACAGATCGTCGAGGCATCGAACAAAGATATTCAGGACCTGAACTCAACATTTGACCAAATGGGCCTAACAGAGATCTACAGAACTCTTCACCCAAAACCAACAAAATATACATTCTTCTCATCTGCATATGGAACATACTCTAAAATTGACCACACATCAACCATAAAACAATCTCAGAAAATTCAAAAAATCCCAAATCATATCGAACACTCTCAGATCACAGCACAATAAAAACAGAAATCAGTACTAAGAAAATCACACAGAACCATACAATTTCATGGAAAGTAAACAACCTGCTCCCAAATGACTTTTGGTTAGACAATGAAATTAAGGTGGAAATCAAGAAATTCTTTGAAACTAGTGAGAACAAAGATACAACATACCAGAATCTCTAGGACATAGCTAAGGCAATGTTAAGAGGGATGTTTATAACGATAAATGCCCACATCAAAAAGTTAGAAAAATCTCAAATTAACAACCAACATTTCACCTAAAGGAACTAGAAAAACTAGAGCAAAACAACCCTGAAACTGTGAGAAGACAATAAGTAATCAAAACTAGAGCTGAACTGTAGAAAACTGAGACATGAAAAACCATACAAAAGATCAACAAATTGAGGAGTTTGATTTTTGAAAGAATAAATAAGATTTGTAGACCACTAGCTAGACTAATAAAGAAAGTAAAGATCTAAATAAACATAATCAGAAATGACAAAGGGGACACTGCAACCAATCCCACAAAAATACAAAATACTCTGAGACTACTACAAATATCTCTATGCATACAAACTAGAAAACCTAGAAAAAATGGATAAATTCCCAGAAATGTATAATCTCCCAAGATTGAAGCATTTTACAGACCAATAATGAGTTCCAAAATTGAATCAGTAATAAAAAAGCCTACCAACCAGAAAAAGCCCAGGACCAGATGGATTCACAGACAAATTTTACCAGATGTACAGAGAAGACCTGGTACCATTTCTACTAAAACTATTCCAAAAATTAAGAAGGGACTCCTTCCTAACACATTTCATGAGACCAACATCATCTTGATACCCAAACCTGGCAGAGATGCAACAAAAAAACAAAACTTCAGGCGCATACCCCTAATGAACATAGATGCAAAAATTCTCAGCAAAATACTAGCAAACTGAATCCAGCAGCATATCAAAAAGCTAACCCACCACAATCAAATAATCTTTATCCCTGGAATGCAAGGTTGGTCTAATACATGCAAATCAATAAATGTAATTCATCACATAAACAGATCTAAAAACAAAAACCACATGATCATATCAATAGATGCAGGAAAAGCTTAAGTAAAATTCAACACCCCTGTATGCTAAAAACATTCAAACGAGGCATTGAAGGAACATACCTCAAATAAGAGCCATTTATGAAAAATTCACAGCCAAAATCATACCCTGGGGAAAAGCTGGAAGCATTCCCTTTGAGAACTAGAACAAGACAAGGACTTCCACTCTCACAACTCCTATTCAACACAGTACTGCAAGTCCTAGCCAGAGCAATCGGACAAGAGGAAGAAATAAAAGTCATCCAAATAGGAAGAGAGGAAGTCAAACTATCTGTTTGCAGATGACATGATTCTATACTTAGAATACTCCATAGTTTCTGCCCAAAAGCTCCTAGATTTAATAAGTTCAGCTAAGTTTTAGGATACAAAGTCAACATACAAAAATTAGTAACATATCTATATACCAACAACATTCAAGCTGATAGCCAAATCAAGAATGCAATCTCATTCACAATAGCCACAAAAGAATAAAATACCTTGGAATACAGCTAACCAGGGAGGGTGAAAGATATCTGCAATGAGAATTATAAAATACGCTCAAAGAAATCAGAGATGACACAAACAAATGGAAAAAGATTTCATGATCATGGACAGGAAGAAGCCACATTGTAAGAATGGCCATATGGCCCACAGCAATATGCAGATTCAATGCTATTCCTATCACACTACCAGTGACATTCTTTACAGAGTTAGACAATTAATCTTAAAATTCATATGGAACCAAAAAAAAGAGCTTGTATTCAAGGGAATCCTAAGCAAAAAGAACATAGCTAGAGGCATCACATTACTGACTTCAAACTATACTACAAACCTACAGTAACCAAACAGCATGGTACTGGTACACAAAAAGCAGAATAGAGAGTCCAGAAATAAAGCCACACACCTATAACCATTTGATCCTCAACAAAGTTCACAATAATATGCAACAGGAAAAGATTCTCTATTCAATAAATGGTGCTGGGATAACTGTCTAGACACATGCAGCAGACTGAAGTTGGACTCCTTCCTTACAACATATACCAAAATCAACTCAAGATGAATTAAAGACTTAAATGGAAAACCTACACCTATAAAAACCCTGCAAGATAACCTAGGATATATCATTGTGGACATAGGCCTTGGCAAAGATTTTATGACAAAGATGCCAAAGGAATTGCAACAAAAACAAAAATTGACAAATGGGACCTAATCAAACTAAGGAGTTTCTGCACCTTAGTTTCCTTTTACTCTGTTGAAAGGAAACTATC
>NW_012107031.1:476089-481839 GCF_000951045.1 Mandrillus leucophaeus
ATGCAAGGTTGGTCTAATACATGCAAATCAATAAATGTAATTCATCACATAAACAGATCTAAAAACAAAAACCACATGATCATATCAATAGATGCAGGAAAAGCTTAAGTAAAATTCAACACCCCTGTATGCTAAAAACATTCAAACGAGGCATTGAAGGAACATACCTCAAATAAGAGCCATTTATGAAAAATTCACAGCCAAAATCATACCCTGGGGAAAAGCTGGAAGCATTCCCTTTGAGAACTAGAACAAGACAAGGACTTCCACTCTCACAACTCCTATTCAACACAGTACTGCAAGTCCTAGCCAGAGCAATCGGACAAGAGGAAGAAATAAAAGTCATCCAAATAGGAAGAGAGGAAGTCAAACTATCTGTTTGCAGATGACATGATTCTATACTTAGAATACTCCATAGTTTCTGCCCAAAAGCTCCTAGATTTAATAAGTTCAGCTAAGTTTTAGGATACAAAGTCAACATACAAAAATTAGTAACATATCTATATACCAACAACATTCAAGCTGATAGCCAAATCAAGAATGCAATCTCATTCACAATAGCCACAAAAGAATAAAATACCTTGGAATACAGCTAACCAGGGAGGGTGAAAGATATCTGCAATGAGAATTATAAAATACGCTCAAAGAAATCAGAGATGACACAAACAAATGGAAAAAGATTTCATGATCATGGACAGGAAGAAGCCACATTGTAAGAATGGCCATATGGCCCACAGCAATATGCAGATTCAATGCTATTCCTATCACACTACCAGTGACATTCTTTACAGAGTTAGACAATTAATCTTAAAATTCATATGGAACCAAAAAAAAGAGCTTGTATTCAAGGGAATCCTAAGCAAAAAGAACATAGCTAGAGGCATCACATTACTGACTTCAAACTATACTACAAACCTACAGTAACCAAACAGCATGGTACTGGTACACAAAAAGCAGAATAGAGAGTCCAGAAATAAAGCCACACACCTATAACCATTTGATCCTCAACAAAGTTCACAATAATATGCAACAGGAAAAGATTCTCTATTCAATAAATGGTGCTGGGATAACTGTCTAGACACATGCAGCAGACTGAAGTTGGACTCCTTCCTTACAACATATACCAAAATCAACTCAAGATGAATTAAAGACTTAAATGGAAAACCTACACCTATAAAAACCCTGCAAGATAACCTAGGATATATCATTGTGGACATAGGCCTTGGCAAAGATTTTATGACAAAGATGCCAAAGGAATTGCAACAAAAACAAAAATTGACAAATGGGACCTAATCAAACTAAGGAGTTTCTGCACCTTAGTTTCCTTTTACTCTGTTGAAAGGAAACTATCAACAGAATAAACAGACAACCTATAGAATGAGAGAAAATATTTGCAAACCATGCATCTGACAAAGGGCTAATACTCAGAATCGATTAGGAACTTAAACTTACAAGAGAAAAACAACCCCATTAAAAAGTGGACATAGGCCATGAACAGAAACTTTTCAAAAGAAGACATACACAAGGCCAACAAGCACATGAAACAAAAATGCTCAACATCATTAACCATTACAGAAATGCAAATCAAAACCACAATGAGATACCATCTCACACCAGTCAGACTGGCAATTATGAAAAAGGCAAAAAATGACAGACATTGGCATGGTCGCAAAGAAAAGGGATACTTATACACTGCTGATGAAAATGTAAGTTAGCTCAGCCATTATGGAAAGTAGTGTGATGATTCCTCAAAGAACTTAAAGCAGAAGTACCATATGACCCAGCAATCCCGTAACTGGGTATATACTCAAAGGAATATAAATCATTCTATCATAAAGACACATGTATGCATATGTTCATTGCAGCACTACTCATGATAGCAAAAACATGGAATCAACATTAATGCCCATTAATTGTAGACTGGATAAAGAAAATGTGGTACACATACACCATGGAATACTATGCAGCCATAAAAAAAATGTGATCACGTCATTTACAGCAACATGGGTGGAGCTGGAATCCATTATCACAAGTGAACAAGCACAGGAACAGAAAACTAAATATCACATGTTCTCACTTATAAGTGGGAGCTGAACGTTGAATACACATGGACGCTAAGAAGGGAATAACAGATACTGGGGCCTACTTAAGGGTGGGGGGTGGGAGGAGGGAGAGAATTAAAAAAAATACCTATTGGGAATTATGCTTATTACTGGGGTGATGAAATAAACTGTGCACCAAACCCTTGTGACACAGAATTTACCTGTATAACAGATCTGTACATGTACCCCTGAACCTAAAAAAAATTTTAAAACTCCAACCCCACTGGAAACAAGAAAAATAGAAAACAATGTAAAGAGGTTTAATTAGCTCATGGTTCTGTGGGCTATACCTGAAGTATGGCGCTAGCATGTTCTTTGCTTCTGTGAGACCTTGAGCTGCTCACAATCATGGCAGAAGGTGAAGCAAGAGGAGGCATCTCACATGGCAAGAACAGGAGGAAGAGAGAATGAAGGCGACGATGTCACACACTTTCAACCAACCAGATCTCAGGAGAACTCATGATCTTGAAGACAGCACTAAGCCATGAGGGATCCGCCCCCAGGACCCAAACTCCTCCCACCAGACCCCACCTCCAATATTGGGGATTACATTTCAACATGAGATTTACAGGGGACAACATCCAATCTACGATCACTTTGCTTTCAGTTCTTTTGGGTACGTTTCCAGAAGTGGATTTGCTGAGCCATATGGTAATTAGATTTTTAGCTTTTTGAGAAGCTATCAGACTTTTCCATAGTGGCCACACTACTTTATATTCCAACCAGCAGCGCTCCAATCCGGAAGTGTTCCAGTTTCTCCAGTCCTCACCAATACTTGTTATTTTCTGAGTATTTTTGATACAGCTTTTTCAGTGGGTGGTGGGTGTGGAGTGTTATCTTCTGGTTTTGAATTTGCCTTCCCTAATGGTTAGTGACCTCGAGTGTCTTTTCATGTGCTTATTGGCCATTTATTTATATATCTTCTTCAGATAAATGCCTGTTTGGTCTTTTGTCTATTTTTTTTATCAGATTTTTGTTGTTGTTGTTGAGTTTAGGAGTTTCCTGTATATTCTGGATATTAATCCCTCATCGGACATGTGATATGCAAATATTTTCTCTCATTCCATGGTTGCCTGTTTACCCTGTTGATACTCCTTTCAGACACCAATTTAAAATTTTCATGAACTCCAATTTGTCTGTTTCTTCTTTTGTTGCTTGGGCCTTCGGTGTCATATCCAAAAAATCATTACCAAATCTAATGTCGTGAAGCTTTTCTCCTAAGTTTTCTTCTAAGAGTTTTATCGTTTTAGCTGTTATGTTTAGGTCTTCGAGTTAATTTTTGTATATAGTGTTTGATAAGAGCCCAACTTCATTCCTTTGCTTTTGACTACCCATTTTTTTTCCCCAGCACCGTTTGTTAATATCCTTACTGTTTTTCTGTATTTCGTTAATACATAATACTAATATTGCCAGACATTTATTGCAGCAGGTACACTATTTTTCTAGATAATTTCCTATGGGAGATCTTCTATAATTTTAATCTCTGTGATGTCTATAGTCAGAATAGGCTAGGATGTACTGTAGTAACAAACCATACCGTAGTAATAAACATTCCCCCAACCCGCCCCAAACCTTAGAGGTTTATCCTTGTCTTAGCAGTTTATTTCTTACTCAGAGATGTGGCTCTGAGTCTGAGCAACATCCACATGTTGGCTGGGATTCTAGGCTGTTTTGATCATATGAACCCTCCCTATCGACACTAATTCCACAATTCCTGGGTCAGGGAAAATAGAGTGATAAGACTACAGCACTTTTAAATCCTTCTACTTGGAAGACTTGGCACTTCCACTTACATTTCATTGGCCAGAACAAGTTAGATGGACACGCCCAACTTCAAGTGAGCAGGGAAGTGCAATGACCCCCTGTGCTCAGAGTAAAGGAGAACCAGATGTTGGTGAATAACAGTAATGCTTTCTACATGTGGATATAATGATTCCCAATTTACAGATCAAGAAATTAGGGCTCCACAGCTAATTATAAGAAAGTTCTATTTGGTTTTAAAACCATCTTCTTTGTTCCCAGTAGCTATTGCATTATAACTGGAAATAGACTATTTTCTCCCTAAAGAACTATCCAATTTTCTGCCTGCGCTAGTCTTTGTGATGTTTATGATGATTTAACAATACTGCTTGCTAACTGTAAGCCAACTGATTTTCAGTAAAATAACAAAAATCAGATTGTGGTGAATCTTTCTTATGGTTTTTCTGAGTCACTGACTGCTCCTAAGAGCCCACTTGAGGCTGTCAGGAAATACTCAAGGGGCTTTTTTCTTCCTTTGGCATTCAGGAAGCTCAGCTAGAGGCTTAGGAATTAGAATCCAGGCATGTAGAGGTAGCAAAGGTGACCACTAAATAGAAATAAATTTTCAGTGACATAAATTTTAAAAATAAGCATTAGAGGTACATGACACTCTGCTCATGTTAATCCTCCACACCAGGAGGGGCTTCCTTTCTTTCTTCCAAATCCGAGTACACCTTGCTTGACCTCTCCTATAATCCAGAATGCATTTTATCTGGCTCTAGAATTCATGCTTATCATGTCTTATTCACCTCTGTATACTGAATTTCCTCAGACCTCATGAACTGATGGGTAGAAATGAGATTACCGCGACAGTAATAACCCCATTTCATAGACTCTTATGACCCAGTGTGTTCTATAGATTTCAGCTGCTTGAAAAGTCCTATTCCCTCACTTAGGGAGTAAAACATCGCTTTTAAATAAAACCTTAAACCAGGCCTAGGATAGTTCACCCAACATCATTTCCCCTCCAGATACAGCAGTGGGAATAGGTATGTGGGCAGAAGCACAGACTGGGGTGACAAGTGTTGGCCAGTGACAGACAGTAAGAAGTACGCTGGCTGGGGCTTTGAAAAGCTCTGGTTTCTCTGACATGAGGAGTAGCCCAGCTCTTGCTTACCGTTTGTCCCGTTCCTTGATTCCTGCCTGGAATATAGATGCGATGTGTGAAGGTGCAGCAGCCATCTTTCCACATGAGGACTGAAGCCAAGGTCAATGATAGCACATCAAGAAGTATGAGAAAGCTTTAGCTCTGCACTGCTTCATTCAGACTTCTAGTTACAAGGAAAAACAAAAACAAAAACAAAAAACTTCTAACTTGTTAGTCAGGTTTTCTGTGGCTTGCAGCCAACAGCAATCCTAACTTTACAGAATGCCAAAGCACATACCTACAAAAATACAGAAGAGATTAAATTGCTTTTAAAGGAAAATATCCTCATTTGAGTCAAAATAGTAGATAAGAGGCAGAGACTGGCCAGATTCAGGAGCTGAGGCAGGACAGAAGTCTACAAAAATAGAGACTGCACTAGCCTACATTTAAGAACATTCCCCTCTCCCCCAGCACATCAGCACGACTCACATATAATCTGATTTATGCAGAGGCAGGGCAGAGGCAGGCACAAGAATGACACCAAAGCCTCATAAAAACTCCTAAATAGTTCAGCAACTAGGTCATCTGGTGAATGGGCTTTTAGTAAATTAGCTGTCAGCAAATTGATTTTCAGCAAAGTGACTTAAAGCCTGTGTTTTCAGCTGGAACCGTTGCCATTTCTTTCCCAAGGCTGCCACACTGTCTACAATAGCTAAGCACTCCTCCGTGCCAGAGCCAGACTGGGGCCCAGCTAGGGTGAC
>NW_012107031.1:484942-487982 GCF_000951045.1 Mandrillus leucophaeus
TAGAAATAAATTTTCAGTGACATAAATTTTAAAAATAAGCATTAGAGGTACATGACACTCTGCTCATGTTAATCCTCCACACCAGGAGGGGCTTCCTTTCTTTCTTCCAAATCCGAGTACACCTTGCTTGACCTCTCCTATAATCCAGAATGCATTTTATCTGGCTCTAGAATTCATGCTTATCATGTCTTATTCACCTCTGTATACTGAATTTCCTCAGACCTCATGAACTGATGGGTAGAAATGAGATTACCGCGACAGTAATAACCCCATTTCATAGACTCTTATGACCCAGTGTGTTCTATAGATTTCAGCTGCTTAAAAAGTCCTATTCCCTCACTTAGGGAGTAAAACATCGCTTTTAAATAAAACCTTAAACCAGGCCTAGGATAGTTCACCCAACATCATTTCCCCTCCAGATACAGCAGTGGGAATAGGTATGTGGGCAGAAGCACAGACTGGGGTGACAAGTGTTGGCCAGTGACAGACAGTAAGAAGTACGCTGGCTGGGGCTTTGAAAAGCTCTGGTTTCTCTGACATGAGGAGTAGCCCAGCTCTTGCTTACCGTTTGTCCCGTTCCTTGATTCCTGCCTGGAATATAGATGCGATGTGTGAAGGTGCAGCAGCCATCTTTCCACATGAGGACTGAAGCCAAGGTCAATGATAGCACATCAAGAAGTATGAGAAAGCTTTAGCTCTGCACTGCTTCATTCAGACTTCTAGTTACAAGGAAAAACAAAAACAAAAACAAAAAACTTCTAACTTGTTAGTCAGGTTTTCTGTGGCTTGCAGCCAACAGCAATCCTAACTTTACAGAATGCCAAAGCACATACCTACAAAAATACAGAAGAGATTAAATTGCTTTTAAAGGAAAATATCCTCATTTGAGTCAAAATAGTAGATAAGAGGCAGAGACTGGCCAGATTCAGGAGCTGAGGCAGGACAGAAGTCTACAAAAATAGAGACTGCACTAGCCTACATTTAAGAACATTCCCCTCTCCCCCAGCACATCAGCACGACTCACATATAATCTGATTTATGCAGAGGCAGGGCAGAGGCAGGCACAAGAATGACACCAAAGCCTCATAAAAACTCCTAAATAGTTCAGCAACTAGGTCATCTGGTGAATGGGCTTTTAGTAAATTAGCTGTCAGCAAATTGATTTTCAGCAAAGTGACTTAAAGCCTGTGTTTTCAGCTGGAACCGTTGCCATTTCTTTCCCAAGGCTGCCACACTGTCTACAATAGCTAAGCACTCCTCCGTGCCAGAGCCAGACTGGGGCCCAGCTAGGGTGACAATGCCTCTCTCCACACTCACTGTGTGCCCCAGGAGGTCCCTGGGAGAGGCCTGCTCCATCCCATGGTCCTGAAGAGATTTCAAGTGGAACAGCTCTTTGACATTCCCGTGCTCCGTGGAGGATTCAGACATTGTCAATCACTGGGGTTAGGCACAGAGACAAACCCATGGGGATGCCTGGGCCTTACTCACACCCGGCCTTCCCTGCTGGGGACTGACCCTTTGATACTGGTCAAGCTTTTGGTGCCCACCTTTCCTTCTTTTTATGTTTTTAAGACAGAGTCTCTCTGTCTCCCAGGCTGGAGTACAGTGGCGTGATCTCGTCTCACTGCAACCTCCACCTCCCGGGTTCAAGCGATTCTCCTGCCTCAGCTTCCCAAGTAGCTGAGATTACAGGTGCCTGCCACCACGCTCGGCTAATTTTTTATATTTTTAGTAGAGACGGGGGTTTCACCATGTTGGCCAGGCCAGTCTCGAACTCCTGACCTCAAGCAATCCACCCACCTCGGCCTCCCAAATTGCTGGGATTACAGGTATGAATCATCGCACCTGGCCCCCTCCTTGGTTTTCAAAACATCCCCCAGCTGTGACTACTGCTGCTGATTGGAAGGCCATTTTTGAGAGATTCTCCTATACCATGCCACCTTGTGTATGAGTTTAGTAGCACTGCCATAGGAAGATACCACAGAGTCGGGGGCTTAAACAACACAGATGTATTTCCTCACAGCTCTGGAGGGTGGAGTCCAAGATGAAGGTATTGTCAGGGTTGGTTTCTCCTGAGGCCTCTCTCCTTAGCTGGTAGATGGCCATCTTCTCTCTGTGTCTTTACACCATCTTCCCTCTATGCGTCTCTGTGGCCAAATCTCTTTTTATAAGGACAGCAGTCAGACTGGACAGGGCCCACCCTAATAACCCCACTTAAACTTAATTTCCTCTTTAAAAGCCCCATTTCCAAATGCAGTCACATCCTCAGCTACATGAGGTTAGGGCTTCAAAGCATGAACTTTTTTTAGGGATATACAAGCCCATAACAGGCATAGAGTAGCCCCTCAAAGCAAATTTTAAATTACTGCAGTGATCTGATCTCAAAATTATCCAAAGTCTGCCTTATCTGCTTTATATGTATCAAAGCAACTGTCCATTGAAGGTTTGACCTCCCAGTGACTTGCTGGCAGGAGCGAATAGACTAATCATGCTAATACAAGCACTCCGCTCCATGTGACAACTATTTTTCACTGTAAAGTAAATCAATTGGGATTCTGGTGTTTGCCTCACTCAGGTGTGCACTTTACTCAGCTTGAGACAGTCTGGAAGGTCTCATCACCTGAGCACTGACAATTGTGCATCTCTGGGCTTTGAGGCAAGAATCAGGTCCTGGAATGTGGTGGATGACGGTGGTACCACTGGTGCAGTCTTCCCTGGCACAGGCCCCTCTTCCCTAATTATTCCCATTTGACAGATGGTCAGAGAGGTTAGGTAAATTTTACAAAGTCACACAGCTAATAAGTGGTGGCAGAGTCAGAATCCACCCCCTGGTTCTGATGACAAAGCCCAAGATTTGTCACTGTCCTGACCTTCTTTCTTCTATGAATAGACATGCAAAAACAAGTGGCAACTGACTCTTCAATTCCCTGGTGTTGTCTATGTCATTCCTTATGGGGAACTGCTGCTTTGGAAAAAAGGAAGGAGAGTGGCAAGACTGAAATCCAAGCAGCCTGACTGACAAGGAACAGATAGCTCTGTG
>NW_012107031.1:488787-503456 GCF_000951045.1 Mandrillus leucophaeus
GCATACAGTGAGTGCTCAATAAAGGATATTAAAACCTAGACCTGTGGCTTGGGTCTTGCGTGATAATCTTCTGGAAATCGACAGCTATTTTCACAAGCTTAAGACACGCTGTTTCCTCTCTCCCTTCCTCTTTTAAGGCTGTAAGACATCAGTAGGCAGGGTTTGAGGTCCAGCTTAGCTATGAATTGGCCATATGACCTTGTACAAATGACTCACGTGTTAAGGATTCAGTTTCTTTATCTGCAATATAGTAGTAACACTTCAGTGACCCCATGCAGCAAGTTCGCACTCCTGGGCCCCCCGGGCTGTACATGGGACCAGGCACTGCGGAGCAGGAGGTGGCACCTGTCGTGGGCGGATGGCGGGGTGCGTAGGGGCAGGAGGTGGCACCCCTCAAGCATGGCAGACTGCAGGACCTGAGCCCTGCCCCGCGGGGAGGCAGCTGCTAGCCAGCGATGGGAACAGAACAGTGCCACCGCAGCCTCAGCCCCTGGCAAAGCGCTGGGCAGCTAGGGAACATGGCCCTGGAGGGGCTCTGCTCGACCCTCAGAGATGGACAAAATGTTGGAATCAAGCACATTCCTGCAATCCAGTGTGACATTTCGGTTCAAACCAGCGATGGAGGTCATTTTGCTTTACCAAATTATCCTATCTCATATCCAAACAAGGAGTGTATCTACATTTTGGAAGCTGCTTCATGTGAAAGAATTGAGTTTTGATGAACATTATTATTATATAGAGCCATCAATTGAGTGTCGGTTTGATCACTTGGAAGTTCCAGATGGGTCATTTGGTTTCTCTCCCCTTATAGATCGTTATTGCAGCATGAAAAGCCCTCCATTAATCAGATCAACAGGGAGATTCATGTGGATTAAGTTTAGTTCTGATGAAAAGAACTAATATTCATTTATTCCAGATCCAGACTTTACTTACCTAGCAGATTGTGGGTTTGAGCTCTCGAGAGCAGACGGAATAGTGCACTCTAGTCAGGTAGAACAAGAAGAGAAAATAAAACCTGGCCAAGTCATTGATTGCATCTGGACCATGAAAGCCACTCCAAAAGCTAGGATTTGAGGTTCCTAGATTATCAAATGGAGCGCTCAAATAAATGCAAGAGAAACTTTGTTGCAGTCTATGATGAAACCAGTTATATTGAAAACCTGAAGGCCAAGTTTTGCAGCACTGTGGCCAGTGACGGAATGCTTAAAACAGGAATAGGAGTGATACAAGTGTGGGCAGATCAAGGTCGTTGGCTTAGCAGGTTTCAAATGCTCTTTGCTTCCTTCATTGAGCATAACACATACTGTTTATCCGCCCACCCATCAATAGGCATTTTGTCTGTTTCCACCTTCTGGCTATTGTGCGTAATGCTGTTGTGAACTTTGGTGTGCAAGTAACTGAGTTCCTGCTTTCCATTCTGTGGAGTATAGAGCTAAAAGTAAAATTGCTGGATCATCAGCTCCCTGCACAGGCAGCACTGTCTTTTGACATAGCAACATGTGCATCAATAATCCTTTAGTCTGTAATGGTGTCCAAAATTGTGCATGTCCTTGGGATGAAAACCATTGTAAAGAAAAGAGAAAAGGCAGGACTATTTGAACAAAACACTGAAACTCATGGGACAATTATTGGCATTACTTCAGAGATTGTCTTAGTCCTTCTCATTATTGCTGTTTTAGTACAAGTGAAACAGTCTCAAAAGAACGTCATGGCTTACAAAACTGCTTTTCAGAAAACCGGGTTCCAAGAAATGTTTGATCCTCTTCATTATGAACTGTTTTCGCTAAGGGACAAAGACATTTCTGCAAATCTGACAGACTTGTCAGAAGAACTGAACAACTACCAGAAGACGTGGCGCTCCTCCACCACCTCCCAGTGCATCCATGACCACCACTGGGGGTCGCTGACCTCCAGCATCAAACAAAGCAGGACCAACCTCAGTTCCGTGGAACTTCCTTTCCGAAATGACTTTGCACAACCACAGCCAATGAAAACATTCAATAGCACCTTCAAGAAAAGTAGTTACACTTTCGAACAGGGACACAAGTGCCCTGAACAGCCACTGGAAGACTGAGTAACGGAGGAGATTCCCTGTGAAATTTATTTCAGGAGGCAAGAAGATTCTGCATAAGCGTTCATATCCATTGAATTCTAATCTTCTGCTAAAGGTGATATGAATTCTTAAGTGTGTACATATGCAGCCTCCAGGGCACCATACTGTTTCCCGTAGGCAGCCTCCAGGGCACCATACTGTTTCCCGTAGGCAACCTCCAGGGCACCATACTGTTTCCAGCAGCCAACCCTTTTCTCCTGCCGCAACTACGAAGACCTTGATTTACCATTAATCTATTGTATGGTGATGTTTTTATTCTCTCAGGCTGTCTATATATGTTAAACCAATCAAGGAACTTACTCTATTCGTGGAAACAATAATCATCATCCATTGCTTGGTGTCATAAAGCACCACCAGTTAAAGAGTATTGGAAGAGGTGGTTAGATGGAGCCAGGTTTGGGCTGCCTATTAGTTTTAGCAAGGTGGAATACTGCTCATGACTGATACAGCTCTGTCAATATTCTGATCCCATGATACACTTAAAAAAAAAAAAAAGACATAGTAGTAACAGCCATTATTTAATAGGCCACATTCCCTGATGAGTATATTAATGCACTATATAATTTAATCTTCTAACCCTGTGAGAAAGGCATTTTCCCCAATTTAGATGAGAGGTTTAGTAGCTGGCTAAGGTTACTCTGCTAGTGACTTATCAGGTCAGAATTCGAACCCTGAGCAGCTAGGCTTCACAGCTGATGCTCTTTTGCCTTCATCAGCCTCCTGCCCATGGCTGTCCCTCCCATAGGCCTTTGGTGTGAGCATAGAGATTGTGGCTGTGGAACTACTTTCTGTGTTGTACAGAGACAGAACAAATTCCAGTTATTGTGTGATGTAACATGCTGGCTCCCTATCTTCCCTCCCTTTGGGGCCCATCTCTTAACCCACAAGAACCCCAGTGAAAGGAATCAGTTGAGAAACCTATTGCTCTGTCCCTGAACAGCTTCCCCCTCTGGATCTGAGATGGTTGTCTTGGGAACCAAGCAAATTCCTTGCTCTCTGCTCTGAGTATGGGCCGGCTGGTAGGGCTGCCAGAGATGGGCTTCTGCTGGTTTATCAGGTGCTGTTGGCCTTGGTGGTTTAGAATGCTTGAAGACTGGGGAGAAATCAAGAGATGTGGGGTAGTTTAAAAAAAAAAAAAACTCAGAAATTTGGGTAGAGATGAAAACCAGTCAGGAAGACCATCAAACTCGACCTTGACTCTGAAGTTCCCAGGCAGAGAAGGGGACAGGAAGGAACGTGGGAAGATCAGAAAGAGGAAGAAGAGATCAAGTAAAGGTGGGAGTCAGAACGCAGCAAACTCCTACTCAGAGAGTATCAGTGCCAGGCTCGTAGAGGAGGGTGGGGACCTTGGGCATAGGCAGAAGGAGCTGCCAAGACACTAAATTCACCCAGATAGTCAGGCTCGATTCATCATTGCTGCTTGTACCACCCCCTTAAGGGACCTCAGGACAGTCAGTTTTGATGGGAAGCATGGGAGGGCTTCAAGAGTTCCTCAAGGGCTGGTGCCAGGTGTCTAGTTAAAGTGTGGGAAAAGGGAGGATGGTGGAGCTACAGAGGTAAAAGCGAGCAGAGGGAAGATAGTACACTAGCACGCCTGCTCCATGACTGCCAAAGCTGGTTCCAGTGAGAGGCTTCATCTTTGACCTTGATTCAGCCTTCACTGAGCCAGAGCCACCAACTCAAGTCACACCCTGTCCTTAGGAAATCTACCAACTTGTTGCAAGAATCACAAGCCATTACTACCCAAATTCACTGATTTTCTAATGAATCTCCCCAGCAAAGAAAAATTTCTCTCATGTTTCAATTCACAATATACAAAGCACTCAGTTCATGTCTGATAATACTACAATAAGCTACATTACACTAGAACCCAACCTAGCATCCGTATCAAAAACCCTTAGTTTTCTCATTGATTTAAAGGGATCTGCACATCAAGGCACTTGCGTGTTGGAGATGGGACTACAAATACCCATTCCCCTTGCCTCCAGGTTGTAATCAGTTGGCAACGGGCACAATGAGCCAAATGGGGACCAGAGAATTTATTGTCTCAATATCAGCAAGGATTCTACCACTCTCAAGGTCATGGTTTTCTAGTAAACTGTCTCCCTCCCCTGCTCTGAATGGAAGGTAGATGGACGAGCATAGCAGGACTAACTTATTAGCCAATCCACTGCTTTGTCTTTTTGCTTTAGGTGCTGCTAAGGCAGACAGGGAATCGTGTGCTCATGAGGCTCACTGTGCCTGGGCACAGATCCAACAGGAAGCAAGAGCCCTGACATGAATGAGCAGTGACCTTAGCACATTAACCTTGCTCAACAGAGCAACATGGCCACCAAGTACCAGCCTCCCACCAGCTCTCCAGGACCGAATCAGTCTTGCTTTCTGCTGATGGGTTGGGAGGAAGAGATAGAGGTAAACCTGCCATCCCAGTTCACCTAGAACTGAGGTGTTCTCAAGATGTAGAGGTTTTCATGCTAAAACCAGAAAGTCCCTAGCAAATCAGGATGCACTGGTCACCACCTTCCTTAAGCCTTGGCAATGTGTCCCTCCAAAGAGAGGACAGAGTATGAAGAGAAGAAAAGAAGGGCTTCTCCCTAAAGTGGTTTTAGTAGCAACCATAGGCTGATGAGAACTGGGGTCATTAGTGGATTGTGTGTGGGTGTGGGGATGAAATTTTAGATGTAAATACAATACCACCTTAATATTACTGCCGTCTGTGTGGTGGAACTACGGGTGATTTTTACATTCTTTATGCTTTTCTGTTTTTTCCAAACTTTCTACGATAAACATCTGTAGCATGGTAATCAGAAAAAAGGAACTCAACTATTTTCAAACAATAGGAATAAAAAGAGAAGACCAGTCATTTAAATAATAAAACCCATTTTTAAAATGTGATCCTTTGATCACTTTCTCCTGTACCCCAGATGGGGGTGAGAGGCAAAGTTATATTTATTAACCAGTGCAGAACAACCAGTAAGGAAAATGAAAAATGGATTCCAAATTTACCCCGTGTAGCCTTTGGATACCCAGTGGTAGCATCGCGATTTTCCGGAACTGTCTATTTCACCACTCTCTCCTTCTTTATCATAATCAACAGTGACTGTTTAATCTTGATTCTCCCCAAACCCACACCACATTATCCTCTTCCTCTCCAGGTTCTTTCATCGAATTGTAATGGTGATTTAATGTTATGCCCTTGATTTAGATAGCATTACTTTTTGAGCAAGCATGGCTGAAAATACAATTTTCTCTATTGTATTCAGACCCCTTTCAAGGAATTAATGTTGGAGACTGAGATGACAAATTTTTTATTCCCCTTGCCTCCAGGTTGTTACCAGTTGGTAATGACACACGGGGACCAGATAATTCATTTTCTCCATAGCAGCAAGGACCTTATCACTCTCATGGTTGTAGTTTTCTAGTAAACTCTCTCCTTCCCCTGCCCTGAATGGAAGGTAGATGAATTTGCTCCATTACCTGCCTAACTAAGGAGAAAATCTAAAGAGACAGACTCTTGGTCCCAATTCAGCACCTTCCTGAATGTATAGTTTTAAGTGTTCCCAAGACTCGGCTTCTTTGTCCCAAAGGCGGAACTGGGTGACACTTCTCCAAGTTTCAGAGTGCCCCTGGAAGGCTCAGTCAAAAACAGTGAGCATAGAAGCACTCTGTATGATATAGGATGCTATACAAAGATTTCAACGTATTTATCAAGGGATTGATCATTTTGCCTTAGGTGCCAGGAAACAGAAACCAAATCAACCAGAAAATAAAAACATTTATTCATTCATCCCTCCATCCAAAACACATTTCCTTCTCAGATGAATAAGACGATCTAACCTGGGGCTGAGCCCAAGGCACAGTACATAGTGATACTGCGGGCTTCCAGACCATCTTCCACCCACTCCTTTTAGTTCCAGGCTCTGGGTCCCTATGAGACAAGTCTGATCACCACTACGTTTGAAAAGCAAAGCTTTAAACCACTTTTCCACTGCTAACTGATAGACAGTCACATTTTTTTTCCCTTTTATCCAAGGGGAAAAATAAACACTGTAAAAATGACAAAAGTCCTTGAAGCAGAAAACTGGACTCAGAGCTAGAAAAGACAGACAGTAAACACCCGAACTAGCTGGGAGGAAAGATCTCTAAAGAGTTTCTTCAGGGCATCTCCCAGAGAGACTGAAAATACACCTTTTGAAAATGAAGCAAGTGGGTCTCATGCCCTTCATATACATTGATTGCAAACTTTCTTTCAGACTCTGTCTTGGTGCAAAGAAATCATTAAACACAGACACATGCTTAGCCAGAGGAGCCTCCACTTCTAGAGTACTGAGGCTGAGGGAAGACAAGGATGACTCACTTCCCCATGGACCAAGTCCATTTCCCAAGTAAGCAACATCCCGTATAATGTGGGTGGCTGCTGGAAAGCCATCTGGATCCCCAAATGACACCTCTTATCTCAGCCCCTCCTTGTCCCACTCCAACCTACCTTACGAATGTCTGTAACTCAACCCCCTTGTGATTTCACTCGTTTAGGTTAAGATATATCCCTGTTATACCATCCACTCCAGGTGTTGGTGAAAGTGAGCAGAATTTGGCAAGCCAAGTTCCAGGCATTTGCAGGAGCAAAGGAGTTAGTAATGAGTCATTGAGTTAGATGTCTGTGGAGAGCATGCTGCAGCCTAGTGGTTCTCAAACTTCTGCATGCCTCAGGATCTCCTAGAAGGCTTGTTAAAACACAGACTTGGCTAGATATGGAGTTTCAGGTTCAAAGACACATATCCTCAGCACTTTGAGGCTGGTTCTTCATTGTTTCATGCATCTGATGTGGCTCCTGAGAAGTTGATGGCACTGATTGTACCCCTTTGGAGGTAATCTGCTTTTCCTTTATGGTAGCTGTTAGGTTTCCCTTTCGGGGCTTATTCTGAAGCAGTGCTACATTGTGCCCAGGTTTCTTTTCTTTTCTTTTTTTTTAAATTCCATTTTGTAGATTTTTGTTGTTGTTGTTCTGAGAGCTCAAGTCTTTCTTCAGTTCTAGGAATTTCTCAGGCAGTAAATTTTCGCATGTCATCTTTCCAGCACCTTATTTTATCTTTTTTTAAACCCCTATTGGAGGTATGTTGTATCTTCCTGCTCTGTCCCCTCTACTTATCTTTACTTTCATCTTTTCTACCTCTTTATCTTTTTATAATTAACCTTAGAGTTTAAGATTTACTCTTCTATAATCTTCAGAATTGCTGCACTTGTTAAAATAACAAATTAACTGCTTGTTCTTTCTTCATAATCACTGTCCTTGTTCAAAAATCAATGAATTTTATTCATTCTTTTATCTCATATAGATTATTGAATACATTCATTTAAGTGTCTGTCCCTAATATACACACTGCTGATAGTTTACTGTTTTCTTTCTCTGTTTCTGACCTATAGAGATGCCCCTATATTATTTTAGAAGGCTGTTAAGTATTTAGTAATATAGTTATTTCTGTGTGGTTTTGAAACAATGCCATTTATCCTATGCTCAACCGATCATTTTGGGAGCATCATTATATACTCTCAATCCTTTTCAGTTCCCAGCAGTTGCCTCCAGCATCCTCCAACCAAAGTATCTCCAAAAGCCCAGAGAATACTTTGCAAAATACATATGGCTGTCCCTTAGAGAAACCTCACAGTTCCCATCTCTGTTCTCTCTCTGTATTCAGGAAGCATAGTGGACAAATGGGTGGTCTAGATAGATGCTTTTTTATTTTCTGAGTTCAATTTAATATAAAAGGAAGAAGAGGAGAGAAAATAAAGCCATTTATTCAGGCTCCTGTTTGAGGTGAATAACAGTTTCTATTTCTCACTTCTCACCCACACTGTAACATTTATCTCAGGAAAATCAAATCCATAGATTACCAACTGATCTATGCTCCATGGGGCAGGCTCAGTTTCATTCACAGCTGTATCCCTTGTATCTAACATGGCTCTAACCTATAGATTGAATGAACCACCTTAAGAAGGGAGCAAAATATGTTTTATTAAATCTATTTCTTGATTGAGCAAACTAAGGGTCAGAGTCACAGCCAAATATTACAGGAACTAGGATTAGAACCCAGAATTTCAGACCCTTGACCCAATTCAACACATCCCAGGAGAACCAATACAACTTACATTGATGATTTGTTGACTAACAATTCCTCCAAGGCATGAACTGCATCTTATTCATCTATGTGCTCAGGAATACGTAGAAGCTATTCAATAAGATGCTTGTTAGATTATTATAATTAAATTACTAAGATTAATTTTCCATTTGTTTCTTGATATTTTTGCATTCATGGAACATCCTGGAACCTAATGATGATATTAAGAACCCTCTCCCCCAAAAAATGCACATCTGTACATACACATGACACACACAAAATTTTGCATCAGTTTCAAAGGTCCTCCAAACTTCTAAAGCTGGGTAGGATCTTAAAATCTCCTTTCAAAGTCTTGAAATTTTAGGGCTTATAAGAGGTCTTAAAGATTACTGATTTCAATTTCCTTATTTTATACATGTGGAAACTGAGGGCTAGAGATAGGAAGTTACTGGTAGATTGATCCTAGAGTACATGCAAGGAAGGCCTGGGATATCTACTTTTTGGAAACCCTCAGAATTAACTGGATAAAGAGACCCTCCACCTCCCTTGGACATGGACTTTGCTCAGAACTGCTCTCCCTACCCTCATCTTCCTGAGCTTCCCATTGGCAGAAGGGACCTATCCAAAGTCTGACAGCCAGAAGCTCTGAGACTAGGACCCAGGTCTTCTTGTTCCCAGCCCGTTGTCCTTTCCATGACAAACTTGATCTCCCAAAGTCTTTCAACATCTTCTCCCTCTCAGCCAGTTTCTCCCACCTCACCCTTCCTTCTGGGTTCTGCTTTCATTGGGTGCTTTCTTACATGACATTCCCCCCTTTTTTATTAAAAAGGAATCAAAATCTCAGTTCATCAAGTGAAAAACAGATTAGGATGCTTGAAACCAAATTTACTTGTATATTTCCAATGCAATGGTCCCTAAATCAAACTCTTTACAAATAAATAAATAAATCATGACATGTCACTTATTTCAATCCTGACAAAACAACAACTTAAATAAGACAAAGTAATGGGACTGGATAACACGTGTCATTTAAAATCATGTCCTGAAAATGTCACTAGAGGATTGGGTAAATCTCTGTTAAGCTAAAATAAATTAAATGCAAATAAATAATATTTAGGGAGAAATATGGGCACAAAGCAAAATTAAGTTTGCTATTGATAACATGCCGTGATTACATCAAATGAATTGACCCTTCCCAATAATAAAAATTGTTAACTGCCTCAGAACTTTAATTACATAATCACCAATAATGCAGGTTAATTCCATTGAATTAAAAAACAATCAACTACTAAAACAAAATTATTTTTGGAGTTCACCCCTGCAAGATCTCAAAAAATATATAAAAGACCAAATATTTCTGAGTGTTTGGCCAGTGTTGGAACTCAGGTCTTAGGGCAGGGCAATGACTTCTCCAAGTTATATAGCAGTAAGTTATACAGGCTATGAGATGAGGCCATGACATCTGTGAATTGTTTTTTCTGTAAATAATAACATGATAATGATGAGTTTTGCTTCCAGCAATACTGACTAGGTTGTTTTGGACCAACCATCCTGCTGAAGACGATAAAAAGAAAACCTAAACAAAATATAAAGAATGCCCATGAAAGCATCAGAAAGTTACTGAGGCAAACAGCTGATAGGACAAGATCCAGCAAAGCCTGAAGTAAAGCCAGAAAGTGCAGCTCCTTTACCGCTCAATTTGGTTGCTGATTCCAAAAGCAAAAGTTGAGCTTCCAGGAAGCTGGGTAGAGTTTTGGGGATTCTCACAAGACTAGAAATAAAATAAGGCTTACAGCTCTCCCAAAAGGAGCAGCTTTGGAAAATACTCAAGACTGTTAGTTGGAAAATATGAAGGGCTGATATTTAGGTGTTAACAGCAACTAGGAACTAGAACATCCCTGCCAAGGACTGAGGCTTCTAATAATTTAATCCCTGATTTGATTAAGGTGATCCACTCTTTGCTTAGTTTTGGAAAGGTCCAACAGTGAAACAAGAAACAAGTGTGATAAAGAGAAAACGAACGGCAAAACATTAAACTTAAACTCGGCCATGTGAATAATTATATTAAATAAAAATGAACCAAACAACACTGTAATTAAAAGGCAGAGATTGTCAAACTAGATTTTAAAAGGCAAGATCCAATTATATGCTGTCTATAAGACATGCATTTTAAACACAAGAGCACAGATCATTTGAAAGCAAAAGGATAGAAAAGATTTTACGAAAAAATAAGCATAAGAGAACTGTTGTGTTTCTATTAAGACCAAAGTAGGGAGCGGAACCAATGCCTGGCTGGGGGAGCCGCCACTGAGGTGTCCCTGGGCAGCATCCTTCCACCCACTCGCAAGCATGGGGAACATCTTCACCAACTTCTTAAAGGGCTTTTTTTGGCGCAAAAGAAGTGCCCATCATCACGTTGGGCCTGGATGCTGCAAGGAAGACGTCAATCCTGTACAAGCTGAAGTTGGGCAAGATTATGACCACCATCCCCACCTTAGACTTCAGCGTGGAGAACACGGAGTACGAGAACATCAGCTTTATCCTGTGGGATGTGGGTGGCCAGGACAAGGCCACCACCACTACTTCCAGCACACACAAGGCCTGATCCTCGTGGTGGACTGCAATGACAGAGAGCTCATGGACGAGGTCCAGGAGGGGCTCGTGAGGATGCTAGTGGGGTCAGTCTTGGGATGCTGTCCTCCAGGTGTTCACCAACAAGCGGGGCCTCCCCAACACCAGGAACGCAGCCGAGATCACAGACACGTTGGGGCTCACTCCCTATACCACAGGAACGGGTACATTCAGGCCACCCGCACCCTCAGTGGTGACAGGCTCTATGAAGGACCGGATTGCCGTCCCAGCAGCTCCCAAACCGGAAGTGAACATGAACCCCGGTCCTCTCATTCCTCCCCTTGCCTTCCACTTTACTCCCATGTAGCAAATGTGTAGTTCATGGTGTGAGTGCCAGAAGCCGCCTCCGTGGTTCAGTCACCATATGCATCTCACTGTGCTGTAAATGTGGAAGACATAGACTTTGGCCAGTCTTTTTATTTTATGTAAATAGTTTTTATTTCCAATGCAGCAGTTTCTGGTACTCCTATGCAATATTACTCAGTTTTTTTTTTTTTTTTTTTTTTAATGGTAAAAAGTAAAATCAACTCACTGTTCAGAGCTGGGGAGGGATGTAGGCCCACGGGCATCTGGCCTCCAGGAGTCACCGTGTAGGGAGAGCGGGATGCGCCCCTGGCTTTTGAGATGTGTTGAGATCCATTTTGGTGGTTGTTTATTTTTGTTTTGTTTTGTTTTGTTTTTTTGGAGATGGAATCTTACTCTGTTGCCAGGCTGGAGTGTAGTGGTGCAATCTCAGTTCACTGCAACCTCTGCCTCCCGGGTTCAAGTGGTTCTCCTGCCTCAGCCTTCTCAGTAGCTGGGACTATAGGCATGAGCCACCACACCTGGCTAATTTTTGTATTTTTAGTAGAGATGGGGTTTTCCCATGTTGGCCAGGATGGTCTCAATCTCTTGACCTCGTGATCCACCCTCCTCGGCCTCCCAAAGTGATGGGATTACAGGTGTGAGCCATCGCGCCTGGCCAGGTGGTTGGTTCTTAACCAGAACTCAGTGCATTTTAAAAAACAGCTAAAAATCCAAGCCAAGAAAACTTGACCACATGGAAAGGAGAGAGACCTGCCTAGCCTAGGTTTGTAGTTGTGGCCTGGATGTGGGTTGCCAGCTCAGTCGTTCCCCTCAGGAATGTGAGGCAGTAGAGTGGCAGCCCACAGTTCTGCATGGCCACAATAGAGATCCCCACAACTTGCTTGTCCGTGGGTCGCCCTGTGTTCCACAGCCTTGTGCTTGTCCTGTGCTCCCAAGGTTACTAGGGGCCAGGCTTGGAGCTCATGGCCATCTTACTCTCCCCCACAGGCCGAGGCCCCCACCTGCCCACCTGCTGTGGCCAGCTCGGGGGATGCAGGGCCCCACTGGGCACAATGTAGCACTGCTTCAGAATAAGCCCCGAAAGGGAAACCTAACAGCTACCATAAAGGAAAAGCAGATTACCTCCAAAGGGGTACAATCAGTGCCATCAACTTCTAAAATAAATTATTAGAAAAACTTATTTTTCCTTCTTAAAAATTGGTTTCTCATTTCTAATCTTTAGCATAACCTTTACTTTTTGGTGCAATAACCAAAGGTAGGGTGGCACACTGCAGATTAAAAGACAAACCTGAATCTGATTTCCAGCTCACTATTTAATGTCTCTAGCCTTTATTTTCCCATCTATAAAATGGAGAAAATAATCCCCATGTAGTTGGTGGTGCTGTTAACATAACTGGTTATTGAACAAGCATGACGGTGCATTGTGCTCAAACACGCTTTAGTTTTTATGCTTATGTCCCTTGAAACTTTATTCCTGTGGTGGAGATGAGGATAGAGAGACCATATGGGGAAGCGAGTAGTGTCCCAGTGTCTGTGAATGACAAATGCACCAGCCTGTTCTGCTCAGACTTGGGCAGTTGACAGCCTTTAGGTTGCAAACACAGTCACAATCCAGCAATTTAAAAGTTCAGTTCTGGCCAGGCTCAGTGACTCCTGCCTCTAAATCCAGCACTTTGGGAGGCCAAAGCAGTCAGGTCACTTCATCCCAGGTGTTCAAGACCAGCCTGGGAAACACAGCGAGACCCTGTCTCTACAAAACGTAAGAAAAAATTAGCTGAGTGTGGTGGCACGCACCTGTCGTCCCAGCCACTCGGGAGGCTAAGGCAGTAGAACTGTTTGAATCTAGGAGGTCAAGGCTTCAGTGAGCCATGATTGAGCCACTGTACTCCAGCCTTAGTGACTGGGCAAGACCTGGTCACAAAATATATAAATATATAATAAAAGTAAATAAATGAATAAATAAAAGTCCAATTCCTTTTAATGACCCAAACTCTGAACCTTAGCTTTAAGCCTTCCCACCTCCAAGCTCAGGCCCGCTTTGGTGAATGGGCAGGGGGGAAGAGGAGGTCCTTCTTTCTTCTCTCTACTCTCACTGTTCATTGTTCTCTGACTGGGGCTGCTATTTAGGATCTGCCTGGTTAGGAGGAGAGCAGGGGAGGAGAGGTGGAAGTGTGGAAATAGGACAGTTCTTGCTTAGTGATAACCACATCCTCTGGCCCTAGCTGATGGGCAAGGCTACAGGGAAGACATTGCGAGGTCTAGGTGAGTCTCCCAAAGTACTCCTTACTCGACTTGAGGCAGGAAGGTAGCATCCCCACTCTCTCCAACAATCTTCTCTCCACCTATCATGACGTTAAACCAGGTAAGGGAGCCAACAGACAAAACAGATTCTTCTCCCTTGTCATTGTAAATCCTATGCAATATTACTCAGTTTTTTTTTTTTTTTTTTTAATGGTAAAAAGTAAAATCAACTCACTGTTCAGAGCTGGGGAGGGATGTAGGCCCACGGGCATCTGGCCTCCAGGAGTCACCGTGTAGGGAGAGCGGGATGCGCCCCTGGCTTTTGAGATGTGTTGAGATCCATTTTGGTGGTTGTTTATTTTTGTTTTGTTTTGTTTTGTTTTTTTGGAGATGGAATCTTACTCTGTTGCCAGGCTGGAGTGTAGTGGTGCAATCTCAGTTCACTGCAACCTCTGCCTCCCGGGTTCAAGTGGTTCTCCTGCCTCAGCCTTCTCAGTAGCTGGGACTATAGGCATGAGCCACCACACCTGGCTAATTTTTGTATTTTTAGTAGAGATGGGGTTTTCCCATGTTGGCCAGGATGGTCTCAATCTCTTGACCTCGTGATCCACCCTCCTCGGCCTCCCAAAGTGATGGGATTACAGGTGTGAGCCATCGCGCCTGGCCAGGTGGTTGGTTCTTAACCAGAACTCAGTGCATTTTAAAAAACAGCTAAAAATCCAAGCCAAGAAAACTTGACCACATGGAAAGGAGAGAGACCTGCCTAGCCTAGGTTTGTAGTTGTGGCCTGGATGTGGGTTGCCAGCTCAGTCGTTCCCCTCAGGAATGTGAGGCAGTAGAGTGGCAGCCCACAGTTCTGCATGGCCACAATAGAGATCCCCACAACTTGCTTGTCCGTGGGTCGCCCTGTGTTCCACAGCCTTGTGCTTGTCCTGTGCTCCCAAGGTTACTAGGGGCCAGGCTTGGAGCTCATGGCCATCTTACTCTCCCCCACAGGCCGAGGCCCCCACCTGCCCACCTGCCCACCTGCTGTGGCCAGCTCGGGGGATGCAGGGCCCCACTGGGCACAATGTAGCACTGCTTCAGAATAAGCCCCGAAAGGGAAACCTAACAGCTACCATAAAGGAAAAGCAGATTACCTCCAAAGGGGTACAATCAGTGCCATCAACTTCTAAAATAAATTATTAGAAAAACTTATTTTTCCTTCTTAAAAATTGGTTTCTCATTTCTAATCTTTAGCATAACCTTTACTTTTTGGTGCA
>NW_012107031.1:504861-512189 GCF_000951045.1 Mandrillus leucophaeus
AAACAGATTCTTCTCCCTTGTCATTGTAAATCCTGCGTGGGAGAGGTCTTGCTCACATTCACCATCCTCAAAAAAACAGCCTACTGGGCTTAATACCTACATAATGGGTTGATAGGTGCAGTAAACCATGATGGCACATGTTTATGTATGTAACAAACCTGCACATCCTGAACATGTACCCCAGAACCAAAAATAATAACGAAAAAAGAATCACTCAAAACAAAAAACCACAATAGTGATGCTTTAGTAGAAAAACAGGCAGTGGCTCAAGCCTGTAATCCTAGCACTGTGGGAGGCCAAGGCAGGCAGATCACCTGAGGTCAGGAGCTCAAGACTAGCCGGGCCAACATGGCAAAACCCCTCCTCTACTAAAAATACAAACATTAGCGGGGTATGGTGGTGCATGCCTGTAATCCCAGCTACTCAGGAGGCTGAGGCAGGAGAATCACTTGAACCCAGGAGGCAGAGGTTACAGTGAGCTGAGATCGTGCCACTGCACTCGTCTGGGTAACAGAGCAAGACTCCGTCTCAATAAGAAAAAAAAAGAAACTCTTAAAAAGTCTCCGTTTAATATCCTATCACATAAAGATTATAAATAATAATCCTCAAGTGCTTGGCTTATAGTAGGTGCAAATTCCATAAATTACTGATACACTATTGTCTTATTAATAATTTTTTTCTTCCACCTGGCAGAGGAGAGGGGATTTTCCCAATCCCAGCAGGTGCCTGTTTAAATGCATCAGGATTCTTTTCTAAAAATGTTCTACAGTCAACACATTTAGATTTCCCAAAACTAAATTCTTGTTCATTATTCAACATTTTTAGATCTGCCACAAGTAGAACCACATGCTTCAGAACTAAAAACTCCTTTCAAAAAAAACATCCTTGGGTTGGCACATCCAGTGGTTGCTGGTGATGTGCCAGAATTAGAATTAAAACAAGAGATTCCAATTTGGGTGTGAGGTTTCTTTAAAAAACAGTGTCACTCTCTTAAGAGTGAATGCACTTCTACAGCTCCACGTGAAAGTCTAAAATACGAATTTAAAAATTGGTTCAGAAATCTTACTGAAAATCCATTTCCATCACTTCTTTGAAAAATACGGAGGGCATGCTAATTCTGTTTCTACCACCCCTGAGCTTGGCAAAGAAAGATTTGGACTATTTCCCAGACAACCAACTGAATCAAAAAGCATGATCCTTCCAGGAAACCTGAGACTACTAAATACCCAGACTCCGTGTTTACCTATATACTATGTATGTGTGGTATGTTTGTGTCCTGCCCCTCCATGACTTTGTGGGTGTTGAGGTCCCCCTGCTGAGAGAGCTGACCGTTTTTTCTCCTGACAATGTCATGGAATCGCAACTGGTCCCAACCCACTGTGATTTTGGCCACTCCCACAGAAAACAACACCTTTTCTGAAGCTGGAGGTAGCTTTGGTGCTTCAGAGGAAACTGAGGAGCAAACGCTTTCTTCTCATCTGAACATGACCCTTTTGTATACCCACTGAGGGCTTGAGTAATTATTTTAAACTACTTGGCTCCAAAACCCTCCTTCCTCTGTTAATTCAACTTCAGTTTCCTAGCCCCTTGCTGCACTCCCATTCCCCAGTGGTACTCGCTGCTCCTTGTCATGACAGCCATCAGCCTTCTTGGCCTCTGTCGTTTTCACTGCTCTGTCCAGCAATGCCACTGCACCACCAATGCTAGAGACAGCTTACTGCATTCCTGCAGAGGCCTCACCTTCCCCTCACTGCCTGTCACTGCAGGCATCATGCAGAGGCCGGGTGCTCCCTTAAGAATGTTACATATACATGATGTTACCAATGCATCACAGAGTTTGTGCGTTGAGAAATGAAAACCTGCTCAATAAGCCTCAGAGAGGTGACTTAATTTATCCTAAGGCACCATGCTCAAAGCCTTCAGACTCAGCCTTCCTTCCTTGATCACAGTTCTATTCATCCTCTGCCTCACCCAATCCTGAACCTTTGAAGAGTAGAAGGCATCCTCCACCATTGGTAGTTTGTGTTTCCCTTGAATTGTTTTCCTCTGGCTATGTGTACCCATCGTTACTGTTCCCAGGGCAACCTCCTAGCTGGACTAGGTGTCCCCACATCTGAGTGGGTTCCATCAGAACCAACTTAGAAATTGACCTACACAGAAGAATGTCCCCAATAATGTAGAGTGAAGAAAAATAAGGCGGGCACAAAAAATTTTGTGTGGAGTGGTTCCATCCTATAATTTTATTATTAAATCTTGTCGTTTGGTAGGCTTGTGTCCCTGGCTGTGACCTTCACACGTATCTTAGCTTCCCCTCTTCCTACTATCTTGGGTCACATACGAAGGCTGAAGGGGTCTGGGGTCTGGCGAATGCCCTTCCCTCCAGTGGAATAAGGGTCTGGTGAAGTCTTTTCTTTTGCTGGCTAGGTATTTGTTATGGAGGATAATCTGAACTTTTCAAAATGGTTATTTTCCCTTAGCCCCACCGAAGCCATAGGGGATAAATCCTGGGTCTTCATCATGAGATGCTGGTAGCATTCCTGGAAGTATAAAACCCATGAAAATGTATCCCCCGTAAGACTGTGGCCCCCAGGAATTCATGACTCTTAAGCTAGTCCACACTCAGCCTCCAGAAATTAGTCAGTACTACCATTTAAGGTCCCCTTTCAGCTTATCATTCCAGAGGAGTCTGTTCCAGGGAAGCAAATTTTTGCTGTGAGTCTCTGGAGGTACCTGTCTCTCCAGATTTCAGAGTGGCTGTTTGCTTTGTGACCTCAATCTCCTGGTAAGTCTGATAAAAGGTATTCATGTTCAGTGTGTTTAGCTTTTTTTCTTGTAAGAACTAGAGTGATGACTTCCAAGCTCTTACAATGTTAGAGCTAAGACTGGAAATACATTGTTTTAGGAAGAGTTTTATTATTTTAATTAAAAGAAAAACTTTTTAAAAACACATCCCTCACAGTAATTTATCTTTGGTCCTTAAGTGGATGGCTAATATCATCTTACTTTAGCAAGGAGTTACACCTGTAAACCTAATAGGACTCACCAGCAGAATCAACCTCTCCCATAAAGAGGCAGAGTTGCTACACCCTGGAACAGTCCTCCTCCTGCCTTAAATGATAGCTTTCTGAATTCACCTGGCAGCTAGTTCCCTTGAACCAGGGCAGTCTAGGAGCAAGTGATTCTAGAAATTCAAGAAGTGCCACCTCAATCTGCTCCTCCTCTTTCTGCATATCCCAACACCTATAATGAAAGGCAAGTCCTCCCTAATACAAGCATAATCATGGTTTCCTTTCCGGAGACCCATGGATGAGAAAACTTAGTGACAAATACACACTGAGGTATACGCGATTGATAGTGGTTATCTTCCTGAAAGCACTGTCTTCTATGTGAGAAGAAGAGCTATGTGGGCATAGAGGACCATCAACAGGGAATGATTCATTCATGCTGGGAGAGAAAGCTGTGGAAATGTGCAAAGCCTTTTTCTCCAGCCCCACCCTGCTGCTCCCTCTGAAGACTTCACTCCTCTGTCTCCCTGAGATAAACTCAGCCAAGGCCAGCAAAATAGTACAGGCTTCACCACAGCGCACAAAGGTGGTTGGTTTAGCAGCACGGAAATCGTACCTGCTGTGACTTGGTAGTTGCTGTGAAGAATCAAACTTCCGGCTTTTCAGTTTTGGTATCCTTAACTATACAGTGGAAACAAAACCTCCTACTTGGCCTTTTCTGACCCCATCCTGGTGGGGCTGTCGAGGCACCTGTATAGAACTTGGTTAGTGTGGAACTCTAGGTGCCCCACCTGGACTTTGCTGATGAGGTTGGATTTGCAGTTTATTTTGTGTTGTTCAGCTGACGTAGAGGAGTATTGTCTAAGTTTTCTGTCTTGCTAGGCTGCCCCTGTTTGGACACAGGTGGTTTCTCTTGGGGCTTTTAATATCTCTGCCCAATGATCTTTCCAAACTGCTGTCTTTATCAGCTCAACTCTGGGATAAAACAAAGGCAACACAAAGAAAGCCAAACAAAATAACACAAAGAGGGACTCGTCGTGGTGCTATTCTTGGGGTCCTGAGTTCCTCTCCAGCCTGCCGTCTTGTCTCTATCTTCAAGGGTCTTCTAATATTGTTTTATATATTATGTCCAGGGTATCTGGTTACACTCGATGGAAAAAATAGAAACACATCTCCACTTTCCTGGAAGCCAAACTCTGCCATCTTGTTTTACAAAACACATCCCTCACAGTAATTTATCTTTGGTCCTTAAGTGGATGGCTAATATCATCTTACTTTAGCAAGGAGTTACACCTGTAAACCTAATAGGACTCACCAGCAGAATCAACCTCTCCCATAAAGAGGCAGAGTTGCTACGCCCTGGAACAGTCCTCCTCCTGCCTTAAATGATAGCTTTCTGAATTCACCTGGCAGCTAGTTCCCTTGAACCAGGGCAGTCTAGGAGCAAGTGATTCTAGAAATTCAAGAAGTGCCACCTCAATCTGCTCCTCCTCTTTCTGCATATCCCAACACCTATAATGAAAGGCAAGTCCTCCCTAATACAAGCATAATCATGGTTTCCTTTCCGGAGACCCATGGATGAGAAAACTTAGTGACAAATACACACTGAGGTATACGCGATTGATAGTGGTTATCTTCCTGAAAGCACTGTCTTCTATGTGAGAAGAAGAGCTATGTGGGCATAGAGGACCATCAACAGGGAATGATTCATTCATGCTGGGAGAGAAAGCTGTGGAAATGTGCAAAGCCTTTTTCTCCAGCCCCACCCTGCTGCTCCCTCTGAAGACTTCACTCCTCTGTCTCCCTGAGATAAACTCAGCCAAGGCCAGCAAAATAGTACAGGCTTCACCACAGCGCACAAAGGTGGTTGGTTTAGCAGCACGGAAATCGTACCTGCTGTGACTTGGTAGTTGCTGTGAAGAATCAAACTTCCGGCTTTTCAGTTTTGGTATCCTTAACTATACAGTGGAAACAAAACCTCCTACTTGGCCTTTTCTGACCCCATCCTGGTGGGGCTGTCGAGGCACCTGTATAGAACTTGGTTAGTGTGGAACTCTAGGTGCCCCACCTGGACTTTGCTGATGAGGCTGGATTTGCAGTTTATTTTGTGTTGTTCAGCTGACGTAGAGGAGTATTGTCTAAGTTTTCTGTCTTGCTAGGCTGCCCCTGTTTGGACACAGGTGGTTTCTCTTGGGGCTTTTAATATCTCTGCCCAATGATCTTTCCAAACTGCTGTCTTTATCAGCTCAACTCTGGGATAAAACAAAGGCAACACAAAGAAAGCCAAACAAAATAACACAAAGAGGGACTCATCGTGGTGCTATTCTTGGGGTCCTGAGTTCCTCTCCAGCCTGCCGTCTTGTCTCTATCTTCAAGGGTCTTCTAATATTGTTTTATATATTATGTCCAGGGTATCTGGTTACACTCGATGGAAAAAAATAGAAACACATCTCCACTTTCCTGGAAGCCAAACTCTGCCATCTTGTTTTACAACCTGCTTTCAATGGAATGCCTTTTCATGCAAATGAATATAGCTCATATTATCATTTTAATGGTTGTACATCATTCTATTACACGGACACACATTGCTTTGACTAAATCAGTTGTCTGATGAGATGTACAGAGTTCTCCCTACCCCCAACAGATTTTTTCTACTATGAATAACACTGAAGTGAATATCTAAGTAGCTAAATATTTGTCATATTCTTATTTCCTTAGGCTACGTTTCTGGACACAAAGCTGCTGGATATGTACATTTTAAAGCTTCTAAAAAATGCAACCAATTGCTCTTCAGAGATCCAGACAAATTATAGCCAATTATGTTATACCAGCAGCCCTCTGTGCCTTCAATATTAATATTATTGTTATTAAAAATCCAGCGAGGTAATAGTGGCATATCACTTTTCAAAAATTACCATTATTTTGTTACTTGTGAGACTCATTTTGAGGGCAATTAATTATATTAGTATTAAATTCCTAAGCAGTAAGGGGGCGGTGGGAAAAGCTAAAAATTGAGGCTTGAAAGAATCCCCCCAGTGTAGACGAGCGACATGGTAGGTGTGATACATCATTGTAATGTGGCAGACAGTGGCCAGGGCCTGGAGTACCAGGGGAAATCAGAGGCAGAGGGTGGGGGACTTGGAAGAGCAGCTCAAATCTAACACCAGGTTTCTTCTGTCATTCAAGAGCTCATTTACTTTTTCTAGAATTCTTGGCCTTGTTTCCTAAAGAGGCATCTGTCACCCATCAGAAATGGATAGTTTTTAATCAAAGTGAACAGATTGAAAGCATTATTTGTTGTTTCATTAACTACTGGCCTTATCTAGATACAGGAATACAAGCACATGCTTGCATACACACAAACATGTGCGCACACAAACACACATGCACTTAGCCCCAGCCTGATTTATTCCTGGTCTTCTGTTCCACGCCACAATTAGTGCCAAACTATAATGAGCTCATGTCACAGTTGGGCTGCAATGACAGTCACACAGAGCGAGTGCAGGATGACAGAGGTTGAGTCTGTTTAGGAGAGAAAGGACTTTCTTCACAGCATTTCTCAGCACCCTCTTAGATTTCACCACTGACTATCTTGCTGCACAACAAGCTAACAGAAACAATGGTGACTTGCATTTCTTTCCAAAGCATGTCAGTCCAGGGCCCTGAAGTCAGGAACTCTCCAGGTGCCCTATTCCCTAATTCTGAACTAGTGACCACCCTTTATTATTGCTCTATTTCACATTGGCTGAATTGAAATACATTGAATTATATTTCATCATGTTGAGTGGTCTAAAGTCTCAAAATAAAGGGGATCCTTAGTAGCGATGGTGGGCATCTCAGGATAACTAGTACCCAATCCCTTAAGCATGCACTTGTTGCTTCAGGATATTTCATCTGAAATTATTAGATTTCCTCAGAACATGTTGTGTCACACATGCTAAAGGCTAATCTGATATTTTGGAGTACCTAAAACATGAGACTTCACGCCAAAATGGACTCATTCCTTGAAGTACCATTGTAGATTTGGGTCCTACAAACAGAAAATGTCATCACTTTTTGTCCAATTCTCATCAGTAAAAGGAAAAAGGTGCATTTAAAATTGTATACATTGAGTTATAGAATTTATTCCTGACAGCAGAATACTTCTATTTTGACTAGATATTAATGAAAACCAAATATACCACTTACAATTTTATACATTTAATGGGCTAGAATAATTTTACCCAGAGTAACTTCTGGTTGCTCCTGGCCTTGTTTCAAACTGTTTCTCCTTCACCGCTCACACACCTACAGTGCTAAGCACAGGAAGATGTGCGCATACAG
>NW_012107031.1:515284-517333 GCF_000951045.1 Mandrillus leucophaeus
ATAATGAGCTCATGTCACAGTTGGGCTGCAATGACAGTCACACAGAGCGAGTGCAGGATGACAGAGGTTGAGTCTGTTTAGGAGAGAAAGGACTTTCTTCACAGCATTTCTCAGCACCCTCTTAGATTTCACCACTGACTATCTTGCTGCACAACAAGCTAACAGAAACAATGGTGACTTGCATTTCTTTCCAAAGCATGTCAGTCCAGGGCCCTGAAGTCAGGAACTCTCCAGGTGCCCTATTCCCTAATTCTGAACTAGTGACCACCCTTTATTATTGCTCTATTTCACATTGGCTGAATTGAAATACATTGAATTATATTTCATCATGTTGAGTGGTCTAAAGTCTCAAAATAAAGGGGATCCTTAGTAGCGATGGTGGGCATCTCAGGATAACTAGTACCCAATCCCTTAAGCATGCACTTGTTGCTTCAGGATATTTCATCTGAAATTATTAGATTTCCTCAGAACATGTTGTGTCACACATGCTAAAGGCTAATCTGATATTTTGGAGTACCTAAAACATGAGACTTCACGCCAAAATGGACTCATTCCTTGAAGTACCATTGTAGATTTGGGTCCTACAAACAGAAAATGTCATCACTTTTTGTCCAATTCTCATCAGTAAAAGGAAAAAGGTGCATTTAAAATTTTATACATTGAGTTATAGAATTTATTCCTGACAGCAGAATACTTCTATTTTGACTAGATATTAATGAAAACCAAATATACCACTTACAATTTTATACATTTAATGGCTAGAATAATTTTACCCAGAGTAACTTCTGGTTGCTCCTGGCCTTGTTTCAAACTGTTTCTCCTTCACCGCTCACACACCTACAGTGCTAAGCACAGGAAGATGTGCGCATACAGCAAGGCAACCTCCAGCTCCGCCTCTGTGTTGCTGCAGCTGAGCTCCCACAGTGAAGACTTGGAGGGGTTTCTGGAAATCAGCGTGATCTCCTGGTCACACTGGGTGCCCGGGTGCAATGGGAGCTCACATTTCCTGATTCCTGCATCCACAAGGCCAGCTCTTCCATCTGTGACTGGTACAACCTGAAGTTGCCCAGCCCTAGGACTGGGTGTATTCATTTCTGGAAGACAGGTATGCGGCCCCACCCCATTCTCCAACCCAGAATTTTCCAGGGAGAGCTCTGCACTTGGGGTTCTTGATCACTTTTCAGCTGGCACTTTCAAAATTGGCACTGAATCCCGTCTGGTTTCTTGGACTGCACTTTAATGGTTAGAATCCAGATGCAAAGGAAATAGATTCTTCATCCCATGACCACCTCCCCCACCAGGTTTTGATCGTTTTATACATGACAACACTACAGTTCAGAGGAATCTGGCTCACACTGGCACAACCAGCAAATGTCAACAGAGAGAGAGACTGGGCATACACATTTGCCATCATGGCCCCCAAACCTCTCAACTTCTTGTCAACCCTTTGGTAATGTTTCACATTATGAGCCCTGCCATTCCCAAAACTCACAGTCCTAGATTGCTTTACAGCTCATTGCACACGTGACTTAGTTCACACCAGTTAGATTCACACGAGATCCGATAAGAAATGAATTTTCTAAGGAGGCACCCTCATGCTGGGAAAGCAAGTGTACTAGCAGAGGTATCCACTTTTGTGGGCACTGCAATGGTGGATACTCTGGGTCTGGTCCCAGTGAGGCTTGTGCCAGGGATAAGTGATAATGGTGATGGTGGCAGTGTCACAGCAGCTCCCATGGCACCTATCCTGACTATAACACTTCAGGGCTCTCTGAGCTTCCTCAGATTGGGACCTACTGAATATCTTTAAATAAATCCCTTTATTGCTTGAAATAGCAAGGGTTTATTTTGTTGTTTGCAACAGAAAGCCTGCCCAGTGCTAACTGGAGCTCACAATTTCAGATTCCCAGTGTCTGGGCAGAGTGGCTCATGCCTGTAATCCCAGCACTTTGGGAGGCCGAGGCAGGTGGATCACAAGGTCAGGAGTTTGAGACCAGCCTGGCCAACATGGCAAAACCCTGTCTCTACTAAAAAAAATATATATATATA
>NW_012107031.1:520683-521626 GCF_000951045.1 Mandrillus leucophaeus
ACTCAGTGCCAAAAATGCTTTTTATTTTATTTTATTTTATTTTATTTTATTTTATTTTTTGAGACGGAGTCTCGCTCTGTCTCCCAGGCTGGAGTGCAGTGGCGCCATCTCGGCTCACTGCAAGCTCCGCCTCCCGGGTTCATGCCATTCTCCTGCCTCAGCCTCCCAAGTAGCTGGGGAAAAAAAAAATAACTTTTTAAAAAAAAGTTGTAGTCCCATACAATTATTCCAAAGATGTAAGGATCCAACCTCCAAAACTATACTCAAGAGCTAAGCTGAATTAATACAAATTAATTCAACTGAAAGGCTAAAACAGCTGTGCAAATACTCTGTTGGTCTTCCTATAATGCATCTCATTTCTGAAGGCAATTAAGTTAATATGCACTTTTTAAAAGTTTAAATGCAATTATCAAAGTTGTTTATATCCACACAGGCCAGAAAATGATGACATGGGAGGAAATTTCCCTTTGTGTTATAATTTCAGCCTAATGTGCTAGTATAGAGGCTTGGGAGGAATTAATTGCTCTGTAGCATGTAAGATCTTTACAGAAGTTACTTCTTTTCTCACCACACCCCCGAAGGGTTGATGCTATTAGTCACATCTTACAGATGACTCGACGGAGCTTGGAAATGTTCAATGATTTGCTCGGTCATGCAGCTTTGGTTTTAATCAGACCATAGGTCCTGGTGTGTCTGGGACAGTCCCAGTTTATACTGTTATCTCATAATCATTATTAAGAGCACCCCCTTTCATCTTGCAAATGGTTGCCTTTAGGTGGTAAATTGTAAAGTCATCCTAGTTGTCAGGGACATCTCCAGTGTGAACACAGGCTGCACCAACTCTGCAGTCCATGCTTATGGTCTCTGTGCTCCACGGCCCTGCAGAGGCATTTCCATCAAACAGGGCCTGACCCTGGGGAGCCCCTTACTCAGTAGCTCTAGG
>NW_012107031.1:524316-525697 GCF_000951045.1 Mandrillus leucophaeus
GAATATAGAGGTGAGACACCACACACAGCTGCAAATCAATCTTAAAAGATTATACTCCATGTGATTATTTTTAATATTCTATTAAATTTAATATTTTATTGATATTTAATTTAGAATTCCACTTAGTATTAAATTAAACATTCTCTATGTGTGATTACATTTACTATTCCATATCAACTTCCATAGAATAACTAGTTCACATTTTTTACCAGGTATATATATGTATATTCATTTTACAAAAATAGCATCATACTCTGCCCTAAGTTTTGTGTCTTTGAGTGCACCTGTCATGTCTAATGTTATGTCATGTTGTTCTTTTCACATTTCTGCTGGTGGCAAGGCATTCGATTTGTGTGGATGTACAGTCTGCCCCCCATATCTGAGGGTTCTGTATCTAAGGAATCAATATCAGAAAATATTTGAAAAAAATAAAACAAAAAGTAACAATGCAACAATAAAAATACATATTTTAAAATATAGTATAACAACGATTTACATAGCATTTACATTGAATTATGCATGACAAGTAATCTAGAGATGATTTAAAGTATGGGGGACTGTGTATAGTAGGTTATATGCAAATATTGTGCCATTTTATATAAAGATCTGAGCATCCTCAGATTTTCGTTTCTGTTGGGGGGTTCTGGAACCAGTTCCCTCCATGGATACCAAAGGACAGAAGACTATACCATAATTTAAATGATCCTATCTTGGTTGGCTTTTATATTGTTTATAGTTTCTAACTAATATAATCACTATTATAAATACTATGATATAAAGACCTTTACATATATTAATTGGCTTACTTGGCAAAATACTTCTGTATTAGTCCGTTTTCACATTGCTATAAAGAGTACTACCTAATACTGGGTAATTTTAAAGGAAAGAGGTTTAATTGACTCACAGTTCCACAGGCTTAACAGGAAGTATGGTGGGGGCCTCAGGAAACTTACAATCACAGTGGCAGACGGAGCAGAAGTGAGCATGTCTTACGCAGCAGCAGGCAAGAGTGAGCCGGGGAAACTGCCATTTATAAAACCATCAGATATCGTGAGAATTCACTCACTATCACGAGAACAGCAGGGGCAAAACCGCCCCTGTGATTGAACCACCTTCCAACAGGTCCCTTCCTGGACACCTGGGGATTATAACTGGGATTACAATTCAAGATGAGATTTGGGTGGGAACACAGAGCCAAACCATATCAACTTCCATGGGCTAAATTCCAGATTACTAAATCTAAGAATTACTACGCCATTACTAAGGTGCAGGGTAAATGCCCCGATAGTAATAATTTAAGCATACAATTAGAATAAACCTGTATGGCAGACGCACCTGAATGTGTGTTTCAAACTAGGGAATCCAGGAGTGGCCAACCCAG
>NW_012107031.1:526607-533235 GCF_000951045.1 Mandrillus leucophaeus
GTCTCTACTAAAAATACAAAAATTAGCCTGGCATGGTGGCACATACCTGTGATCCCAGCTATTTGGGAGGCTGAGGCACAAGAATTCTTTTGAACCCTGGAGGCAGTTGTTGCAGTGAGCTGAGATCGTGCCACTGCACTCCAGCCTGGGCGACAGAGAGACAGACTCCATCTAAAGATAAATAAATAAATAACAGACAACGTCTCCCTCTCATTCTCCCCAGTTGATTACAGGACCCAGCAATGTCTGGAAGAGCAAATTCTCCTCCCAGCCTACCTAAGTGACAGCCAATTACTCAAGATGAGCAGGCAACCCACCTCTTAATAGTGCCGCCCAATCCTAGCTCCTCTTTGAAATAGCAACTTGTCTGTAATGGGTGATTTTCAACCCTGGCTGAATATCAGAATCACCTGGACTAAACATTTTTATTTTTTAAATTTTTTTCTTTTAAGAATACATAATATATTACTCATATTTTTCAAAAACACAGAGGGAGATTCAGTTAAAAGCTTCCCTGTTATCTGTGGCCCCCATCTGCTCTATGCCCCTCCCTATAAGCAACTGATGTTACTGATTTCTCATGGATTCTTCCAGAGATATAAACAGACATTTAAAAATGCTCTTTTTGGGGACCCACACCAGAATTTCTGAATCAATTTCTGGGATGAAGAATCTGGACACTTGGATTGTTTTTAAAAGCCCACAGTATTGTTGAATTATAGTCAGGGTTTAGAGCAACTTCTTGAGTATACCATTCAACCCACATTTATTGAGCATGTGCTTTTATGTGCCAGACACTGTGCTGGGTGCTAGGGTGAACCAAACAAAGTTGCTAGTCTCATGCAGCTTTGATTACAGTGCAGGCAGAAAGCAGAAAAAACAAACTGTAATTATTGAAAATTGAGAAGTTCTATGATGAAAACTAAAGCAGGATAATGGAAAGTCTTCCACTTTGATGGCAACTTGAATCTCCTTCCTTCCCCTTTAACCTTTCTTACCCTCTCCACTGGAGAGCAGGTGAGAGATAGAAGAAAAAAAGGCAGCATTTTTCAGGAAATTGGATTATTCCCAGAGCCCAAATTGAGAACGAGTTTGAAGCTGGTGCCCAAAGTTCTCCCCATGTGGTATTTCTCTTCATTAGCGCTGATTGTTGAATTCTTCATAATGGCTTAGAAATAACGTTAAGAAATGGCAGTTTGCTCATTACTCTGAAATAGAATGTCGAATTTCTTCTTTCTCTTCCACAATTCAGTAAAACCTACGCTAAAGCATTGCAGGGGCTCCTGGAAGCCCCCCTGGCATCTGAGAACTTGTGGGGAGCAGAGGGTGTCTCTTTCAGAGTCAGGGTAGCACCTAGTGTTGCCCAGAGGGAAAAGCAGGAGGGGGTCCACTTGCCACTGACACTTGAAAGATTCAATTCTACAAAATACTAGTGTTATCAACATGTGCCAGGCACTGTGTGGTAGGTACCATTATTATCCCACTTAAAAATGAGGAAGAAGCCAGGTACGGTAGCTCTTACCTATAATTCTAGCACTTCGGGAGGCAGAGGCAGGTAGACCACTTGAGGTCAGCAGTTCGAGACCACCTTGGGCAGCATGATGAAAGCCCCATCTCTACTAAAAACACAAAAATTAGCCAGGTGTGGTAGTGGGGGCCTGTAATCTCAGCTATTCAGGAGGCTGAGGCAGGAGAATCTCTCGAACCCGGGAGGCGGAGATTGCAGTGAGCCGAGATCGCGCCACTGCACTCCAACCTGGGTGACAGATAGAGACTCTGTCTAAAAAAAAAAAAAAGGAAACTCAGGGTGTGAGAGAGCTTTTTCAAGTCATCCTGCATTCAGACCTAGGTTTGCTAGGTTTGCTAACATCAGTTTGGTATACCCCTCCTACCCCTCAAAGTTTTGGCTGGAAACTTAAATGAGACAATCTATCCATTACATTCCCCAGAGCAGAAGCAGCCTTATTGTTTTTAACTAGCTAGACTCACCTAAATCTGACAGCTACAGACACATCCGCCATTTTTTTTGGAACCAAACTGATGAGAAGAAAGGAAGCAGAGGAGCATCAAATCATGCGGTGAAGCCTGGAATAAGCCTGCCTGTCGCAAGCTGGGGCCCAGAGTGCCCATCTCAGTACCCATGGGCCACACTGTGAGAGGTTCCTGAGTCAGCATCCATTGTTAGTGCTTGGAAACTTGCTCATTTTCTCCTCTATATAAACATGAGTCACTGGAGGACTTACTCCTGTTACTATAGCATCAGGCACACAGGAGGTACTAAATGTGGAATGAATGAAGACATGACAGAATGAGCTGCCTCCCCTTCCCAGCTGCCTCTTTCAGGCTGGACCCAATCCGTGTGTCTTCAGCCGCTATTCATTTTGCATTTATCCTTGCCAGATGCTGTCCTGGACACTTTGGGTATATTTTCACACTTAATTCTCACACCAGTCACTGGGATAGGTGGTATTAACCCATTTTACAGATGAGGAAACTGAGGCCTACAGTGCTTATGCAACATCTGCACTGTTTGAAAGCAGCTAGCATAGTTCCAGCAGCCCCAGTTCTGCTCCCTCCTCTTCCTTCCCCATCAGCCCTCCCTAAGGCCTCAGCAGACCTACCACCCAAATCCAATCCCTCCTCTTTAGCTCTGTCCCACTGTTACAGTTGCCAGCTTCTTCAAAGGGTTGTTTTTGTTATGGTTTTAGAGATGAGATCTTGCTATACGGCTCTGGCTGAACTCGGGTTCGAGCCAATTCTCCCACCTCTTCCTCCTGAGTAGCTGGAACTACAGGCATGCGGCACCATGTCTGGCTGGGGTGGTTTCTTTCAGGATCTTAATTCCTAATAACCAATAGATTTTAAACTGGCAGTGTCCCCAGGGCTGCTATTGGGCAATAAGCTTCTGCACTAACTCTGTTTTGCATACTTTACTGCGCAGACAAATCACATGGGGATAATATTGAAATATAGGTTCTGATGCGTTGGACTGGAGCAGGATCCCAGACTCCATTTCCAGTACACTCCCCGGTGAGGAGAAGCTGCCTGTCTGTGGACCACACTTGAGTAGCAACAAGGCACTAATTCTCATTAGGCCCTGGCCCAGAAACAAATGTGTTCTGTTCCTCATTGTTATACGTTAAATTGTGTCCCTCCAAAAAGGTTGTGTTGAAGTCCTAACCTCCAGGACTCAGAATGTGACCTTATTTGGAAATAAAGTATTTGCAATGTAATTAGCTAAATTGAAATAAGGTCATCCTGGAGTAGCGTGGGCCCCTAATTAATTGAATGAGACTGGCGTCCTTGAAAGAAGACCTCGTGTGAAGACAGATGCTGGAAGAACACTACGCAAACACAGAGGCAGAGATTGGAGTGAAGCATCTACAAGGAAAGGAACATCAAGGATTGGCAGCTGCCACCAGAAGCCGGGAGAGAGAAATAGAAGCCTCTCCCACAGGGAAACGACCCTACAACACCGTGATGTTGGTCTTCCGGCCTCTAGAACCATGAGCCAGTGCCTTTCTACTGTTTTAAGCCACCCAGGTGGTGGTACTTTGTTACAACAGCCGCAGGAAACCAATACACATGGAAGCCCTAAGAAAATAAAAATTAGCCAAGAATGAGAAAGTAAAAATCTGCCTGACGGATTGCAGAGATTTGGTCAAAGACTACAAAAGTTTCAGTTACACAGGAGGAATACGTTTAAGAGATCTATTGTACAATATGGTGACTACAGTTAAGAACAATGTATTTCATACTCGAAAATTATGAAGAGAGTAGATTTTAAGTGTCCTTGTCACAAATAAACGGTATGGGGTTAACGCATGTGCTAATGAGTTCAATGTAGCCATTCCATGATGTGTATGTATTTTGAAACATCGTGTTCTACACCATAAACATGTATAATTTTTATTTGTCCATTTTAAAATGAGATTTGTGGGAATAAAAAGATACATGTTAAAAATTCAATATAAATTTAAAAATTCTGCCTAGCCATTCATCAGACTAAACACGGATTAGGCAGAATAAGGCAATTAAGACAACAGAAAAAGATAAGACAGAGAAGAATGCAGGCACAGATATAGTTAACAGCTGTGTGGATAGGCGACGCTCTTTCTCCCCAGGAGCCACAACATGTCATAGCAAACCCTTCTCTGTGACTGTTACTTTCTTACTCACTGAGACACTTTGTGCTTTAAAATCATAGACTATTAGAAACATTACCATCTGAAATCATTTCGGTAAGAATGAGATAGCCCACTCTGGCCTGGAGGATCCAAGTCACTTTGACACAAAAAAGCAGCATCGATTTCCAGCCCCATTACAGAGTTTCGGATAAGGGGTTTCTAGACACAACATTCCACGTCTACCTTCACTTGGTCGTTTCCAAGGAAACAGCAGCCTGCCTCCACTTTGTTGTTCAGAACTGATAGTCCCTTAACACACAGCCTTGATTTCTTTTGTGCTTGTAAAAACTCTGCTTCATTTCAGCTCTCCCTGACCTCCATGCTGTCCCCAAATCCTATGATAACTCCGTCTTCCTTTGTTTGGTGAGACTCTCCACGATTCCGTGGTGTGTGATCTCCCTCATTACAATGTGTCAATAAATCTGATCCTGTCAGACTACGTGGTTGTCCCTGATGGTCTTAGGATGGTTGGGCTGGGACACACTAATTGGATTTCCAGGGCTTACTGCGTAGTAATGGCATCTTACTGCTGGGAACATCAGAAGGACCAGCTGTTAATGCACCTGGAATTCTACCTCTTAGTTCCTTTCTTCTCATCCCACCTTTTTTCTCCTTTTCACTTCCATCTGGACCTTTATTTTTCTTAGATTCATTTCTAGTCTGAAATCACTGCACCTTCCATCCCTCTATTCCGGGAAAAGTCATGGGGTGACCAAATTTAAGATCTGCCAGTCACTGGCAGCTTACTTACAATTTCTAATCTTCACTTTCAATGTATGCACAATGGGAATAACAGTGCCCAACTCAGCAGGTGGTTGAAAAGATTAAATGAGATAATTCACAAACAGCACTTAGCATGAGGCCTAGTGCATATCATGCATCCTGTAATATTAGCTGTCATTATGTTGTTGTTAACATAGGACAGGCCCACAGAAACTGGCTCTTCCCTCTTTTATGCTCTCTTCTACCACCTTCTACCCCCATGGTAAGACATTTGCCCCCCTTCCAGAGAGAAGACAGGCCCCACCCCTCACCCCTCAGAGAGTCCCCCCACCCCTCAGAGAGTCCCCCCACCCCTCAGAGAGTCCCCACACCCCTCAGCCCTGCCCGAAAATGACCCAGCAGAATTTCTCCAAGTAAGATTCAGGGACTGGGGGCAGTGGCTCATGCCTGTAATCCCAGCACTTTGGGAGGCCAAGGCAGGCAGATCACCTGAGGTCAGGAGCTCGAGACCAGCCTGGTCAACATGGTGAAACCCCGTCTCTACTAAAAATACAAAAGTTAGCTGGGCATGGTGGCACATGCCTATAGTCTCAGCTACTCAGGAAGCTGAGGAAGGAGAATCACTTGAACAGGAGGTGGAGGTTGCAGTGAGCTGAGATCACGCCACTGCACTCCAGGCTGGGCGATAGAGCGAGACTTCATCTCAAAAAAAAAAAAAAAAAAAGATGCAGCAATCACCTACATTAGCATCAAATGACAGAACTTGTCATAAATGTACATTTCTGGACCATGGGATCAAGTCCTTTAGGTCCAAGATGAAAGTAAATAGTAACAGGTCCTTGGGAACAAGGCTGGAAGGGTCTTTGAGACCAAATTACCAGGCCAGATGACACTCATCGCCCACTACTGTCCATTCCTTCACTCAAACAACATGGCACGAGCCCATCCTGAGCACAGCATTGTGCATGACTCAGACACACAGGGAGGTCAAGATAAGTGGGCCCTTATCCTCATGTGGTTTATAGTCCAGTGGAGAAGAGAGAGCAATAAGCAGTCAAAATACAGAGTGCTGGGTGCAGAGTGCAAGGAGAAGAAATGGGCAGGACTATGAAAGACAGATGAGGGGCACTCAATTCACATGGTACAAGGGGTCACAAGGCTTCCTGGGGTAAGTAGCGTCTGAGCAGAGCCCTGCACTCTGAGAGTTACCCAGACGGAGGTCGGGAGGGCACTCCAGGCAGAGGGAGCGGTCTATTAGAAAGCTAGGGAGAAAGAACAGGTTTGAGGAATTGCACGCGGCTTTGCATGAGGACCACGGAGTGCTAGGGATAAGGGAGGTGAGCCTCGCAGCTGCCCAGCAAGCAGCACCAGATGGGGAAAAGGCTTGCAGACCAAGACACATAAAGACCTGGGCTTTAGTCTGTAGAGAAGCTTAAAATGCGGGTGGGGGTGATGTGTAAATCTGATTTACATTTTCAAAAGATCACCCTGGATACTGTAGAAAATGAATTAGAGGGGAGCAAGGAAGGGTGCCTTTAGAAGGCTATTGCATGGTAGAGGGGAGAGATGGAGGATTGCACTGCAGTAACAGCAGTGAGGACGTAGAAGAATGCACAATTTTCAGGGCATATGGAAGCTCTGACCAATAGGATTTGATTATTAATGAGAGGTGCAGTGTGTGTGTGTGTGCCTGTGTGTGTGTGTATGTGTGTGTGTCT
>NW_012107031.1:533940-538525 GCF_000951045.1 Mandrillus leucophaeus
TGTGTGTGTGTCTGTGTGTGTGTCTGTGTGTGTGTGTGTCTGTGTGTGTGTGTGTGGTGTTTGGGTGGGGTGGTGCTAGCTGCAAGGGTATGAAGCCTGGGTTTATAAAGGGAGTGTCTGCTGTCACAGGGGTTCTGGGGAAAGGGCTGTAGCTCTGCTCCTGTTTGTGCCATGCCTTGTTCCCACCAACTGCTGTTTCTTTCTACCTGGACAACAGATGTCTGAACGTCCTAGGATATCATTTTTTTAGAGATTACAAGGCCATGTTGTACTAATCCATTGTGTGTCTGCTTCCTCTGAATGAACTGTGAATTTCTTGTGGCAGGGACTGGGGCTGGGAGAAGGACTGACATAGCACTCACTAAGTTCAGTCTTCAGACCACTGAATTTATACTCACTTGGTGGTTAGGATTGAACATGCAAATTCTGGGGTCCCAATGCCAGCCTTCTAGAATCAGATTCACTTGAAGTAGGACCCAGGAATCTGCCTGTTAATCAACACCCAGGTGCATCTGAAACTTAAGAATTTTAAGATTGTGCTTGTTACACACCGAGAAAGATTCCTTTGGTCTATAAAGGAAGATCCCTTGGACTATGAAGTCAAGAGGATATACAGTAAAGAGGACAGGCTCTGGAGTCAGCCTGAGACCTATTTCAGATCTTCACTGAACCTCAGTGCTCCCATCTCTAGCCTGGGGTATTATCCCCACTCCTCAAGGATAAGTGGGCGCTATAACCCGTGAAGCACAGGGTGTGTTACAAGGCACCCACTCAATGAACACTGGTTGATAAGCTTGCGAAAGAGGGTGACTGCAGCATGCAAGCAGATTCGTTTGCAGTTTCATCTCAGATTTCTTTTGCTACTTCATAGTCACTAAATATCAGTTTGACTTTAAAGCAGTTACATGCTTATGACAAAAAGCAGGGGAGTGCTTGTCTCAGAAGCCTGTGAATCCACTGGCTCTGTTAAAACAAAATTTTACTGAGTTGACCGCAAGGACATTTCCCTGTCCCCAGAAAAAGACTCACCTAAATTAAGTTGCAGTGTAACCTCTTCCAAATGTTGCCCAGACTGAAGAGTGCTTTCATATTATTCCTTATCCAACTCTCTTTCCATCTGGCCTCTTTGTAAAATTGTTCCTCTGTTGTTTCAGAATTAAAATGACATCTTCTTAGAATTCCAGCATGCTACTTCTCAGTGGAAAGTGTGGTATATCAGAGGCAGTGGGCTTGGGAGTCCGTTGGGAGGCCTGGGCTGGAAGGCCAGCTCCAGCAATTACTACCGAGCAACCCTGAGCAAGTCACTTAACTCTTCTAAGCCTTGATGATAATCTGTGTGAAGCGGGTATGACAATAGTTCCCACATTATAGGGCTATTATGAGGATTAAGTCATCCTTGCACAGCCCTTGCACAGAAGTTTGGCACAGAGTAAGCACGTAGGTTGGCTGTTTTCAGATGTATTCAGTGGCAGATATGTGGCTGGCCCCTGAATCTCTCGGCTTTGTAGTCTTATATGCTCTTTAACTCCACTCAGTGAGGCCTGTCTCTCTCTCTCTTAGGTCCAGTTTCCTTGTTCAATTCATAATCAAACCTACCTCAAAAAAAGAGAAGAGTAGAAAATGTTCCCCACTAGAGTGTTATTAAAGTGTCACCCTCAAATAATGAAATTCAGAAAATATGATGAAGTATTGAGTTTATTTCAGCACAAAGCTTGAGGATAGCCACTCAAGAAACATAGACTCCGAAGGAATGGGGTCAGTGCTCCAAAGTGGAGAAGTCAAGGTTTCACTTCCAAGGCAGAGACAGAGAAGTGTGGCAGGGTTGCAACATTTTCCATGCAAGGTCAGTACATATAACAGTGATTTGATTGGCTATAGCTTGTTGCATGCCAAGAAACATTTAACATTCCATAAGGAGGGGTAATGGCCTGGAAAGGTCTTAACTCTGGCACCACTCGGTCCTTCCTAATCATTTACAGGAAAAAGCAGAAGTTGCAGCTGCATGCTATATGACTCAGGTCACATGGCCGCATTGCTCTCAAGGCTCAACATAATTTAAAGTTCCACCAGCTTTAGGTTTGAATTATTTAATTTCACAACAGAAAGTAGCTTTTCCTCTGACCTTTTCTGGAAGAATTCGTGGTTTCCTAAATTCCAGCCCAAAAGTTATCTAAATCCTGCCAAACATACCTCTATGAATCAGCCAAATTCCTCAATAGGAAGGAAGCTTTTAAAAATAAAAAATTAGACCCATTGACTGGGCATAATGAATAATAGAAGTAGTAGAAGGAAGTTATAATACTCATCCTTCTACTCCTAACTTCTGCCCAGGGTTCACGGCAAAGCAGCTTTGTGGCCCAGGCATTTTGCAAAATGGCTGTGGCTAGTGGCAGAAGGCACTTTGTGGCTCCTGATGGACTAGGACTAGGCTGTCCTGAGCATCTGCAATTAAAATCAGAGCACTTGGGTAGAGTCTGAAGTCTGTCTCAACAGCAGGACAGTATGCCAGCCATAGCTGCTCCCTTCTCTGGGGCTCATCTCCTTAGAACAGCGGTTGACTATAAACTAGTTCAACCATTGTGGAAGACAGTGTGGTGATTCCTCAGGGATCTAGAACTAGAAATACCATTTGACCCAGTCATCCCATTACTGGGTATATACCCAAAGGATTATAAATCATGCTGCTGTGAAGACACATGCACACGTATGTTTATTGTGGCACTATTCACAATAGCAAAGACTTGGAACCAACCCAAATGTCCAACAATGACAGACTGGATTAAGAAAATGTGGCACATACACACCATGGAATACTATGCAGCCAGAAAAAAGGATGAGTTCGTGTCCTTTGTAGGGACATGGATGCAGCTGGGTTTCCATGATGACATGGAAACCATCATTCTCAGCAAACTATCGCAAGAACAGAAAACCAAACACTGCATGTTCTCACTCACAGGTGGGAATTGAACAACGAGAACACTTGGACACAGGAAGGGGAACATCACACACCAGGACCTGTTGTGGGGTGCAGGAAAGGGTGAGGGGGGAGGGGTAGCATTAGGAGATATACCTAATGTAAAAGATGAGTTAATGGGTGCAGCACACCAACATGGCACATGTATACGTATGTAACAAACCTGCATGTTGTGCACATGCACCCTAGGACTTAAAGTATAATAATAACAATAATAATAATAATAATAATAATAATAAAAGAACAGCGGTTCTCAAACTTTGCTGTATGTTGGAATCCCCATGTTGAAAGATGGGGAGTTTTGAAGAATCTTAATGCCCAGGCCAATTACTTAAGAATTTCTGACTGGGGAGGAGAGGGTGGGGTGGGGTTACGTAGGACTCAAGCATCAGTAATAGTGTTTCAAACTTTAATATGCATATGAATTGTTTTGTTAAAAATTGTTTTAACATTGAATCCAGATTCAGATTCAATAGGTCTGGGGTGAGGAAAGCAATTCTGCATTTCCAGCAAGCTCCCAGGTGGGTTTTCACTGCTGGTCTAAGGAACAGAATTTGGGTAGCAAAGTCTTAGATAGTTCCTCATCCCACCCCCTCCTGTACATCAAAATTAGTGCCTGACCCTCACTGGTCCATTGCCCAAGGTTGTAACGTCAGAGATGAAGGCCTTTTCATTTCCAGGACCCAGTCTGAGGAGAGTGAGCTAATTATTATGGATTTATCTGCATTATCTTGTTTAAGGAGAAGACACTTAGAAAAATGGGAACTGAAATTTGTTCTTGCCGTCAGATCTTGCTGAGCAATAAAACACCATTATCCTTATACTTGTCATTATAGAACTTTCCGTGTTGAGCTTCTCCTTTCCTCCAGCTCCCAGCTCCTGTAATAATATTCTTTAAGGACTTGCCCACATGGAGCAAAGCCAAATGGTACGATGGTTCAGGACAGGTCACTTAAGGCCAAATGGTGTGTGCTTAAATTCTGTCCCTACCACTTAGTGGCTGTGTGAACATGGACCATTTATTTAACCTCTCTGTGCCTCAGCTTTCCCATCTGTCAATTGGAAGTTATAGTAAGTAAATGAATATATCTACAAATAAAGGCTAAATGCTGTCACCAGAACCTTAGGTGAATTAACTCTCTTAGTCCTTATAATAATTTTACCAGGTTAACTTATTATCCCCATTTTGTAGATGGGTTGAGGATTTTGGCTGAGGTCACACAGCCAAGATTTGAGACCAGGTAGCCTGGCTCCAATACTCATCCCCTTAACTACCAAGATGGACTATCTCTCACACGTAGCAGCTAGAACTATGACGGTGGTCTGCTAACTCTCAGCAAGGGGTTCCAGGACTGGGTCATACTTCAACTGTCTGCCATAATCAGCCACAATCCCTCAATCCCACAGTCCCCCTGCGGTCTCGCAGAAGGTCCTAATACCTACCAGCCAGTGTGCAAAGAACATGCTCCACCACCCACCTACCATGAACTGACAACTGGACCATCTCAGGCAAGGTCTTTTGCATCAGTTCAATTCAACGAATCATCCACATGGCTGTTCACTTTCAGAGCACATTCTGCACACTGCTCTGAGTCAGCCTCCCAGAGCACA
>NW_012107031.1:538710-540448 GCF_000951045.1 Mandrillus leucophaeus
CTCTGAGTCAGCCTCCCAGAGCACACTCTACACACTGCTCTGAGTCAGCCTCCCAGAGCACACTCTACACACTGCTCTGAGTCAGCCTCCTGTGCTCAGTTTTGGAGGTGCTCAGATGAATTCAAACAAGCCCCTGTTTTAGGGAGCTCAGAGGGGCCTTGGGGAGGAGACAGATGTATGAGATGCTTATGGTAACTCTCAGAAAGTGTTTAAAAGGGGAAATGAGGCCAGGTGCAGTGGCTAACGCCTATAATCCCAGCACTTTGGGAGACCAAAGTGGGCGGATTACCTGAGGTCAGGAGTTTGAGACCAGCCTGGCCAACATGACAAAACCCCGTCTCTACTAAAAATACAAAATAATAATAATAATGATGATGAGCTGGGCGTTGTGGCGCATGCCTGTAGTCCCAGCTACTTGGGAGGCTGAGGCAGGAGAATCGCTTGAACCCAGGAGGCAGATTGCAGTGAGCTTAAATGGCACCACTGCACTCCAGCCTGGGTGACAGAGTGAGACTCCATCTCAAAAAAAAGTAAAAAAATAAAAAATAAATAAAAAGCGGTGATGGGCAAAGAGAGAAAAGCTCTGGCTGGTAGCATCAGGGAATGCTTCTAAGAGGTAACATAAAAACTCAAGAATTATCAGGCAAATTAATGAATTAATCAGTTCATTGATAACACTGTGCTTGGTGCTAAAGATACGAGGGTATACTGGATAATTTCTGTTTCCTCCTCCAGATCTGCTGGCTACTTCTCCCGCCTGCTCTGTGCCCCCAGGAAGCTGACCCAGATGGACTACATTAGCAGGCTGCTTTGCCCTCTGACTTCGGGTTGTGTATGGCCAGGGAGAGGCATCAAGAGGAGATTAGCAGGTGGAAGAAGAATGAGGTTGGGTATTTATTCCCTAGAGCATGGCCCGACAGGGTTGCCTACGGTTGATTGCATTCCTCCCCCCAAGGTCTTGGCTTCTGTTGGGTGCCCGTCTCTACAGCTCTTCCTTTGAGTTATAGATGCCTTCACTTGTCCTTTCAGACCTGTAGAGAGGCTTCCTGCAGGGATGAAAATTCCCCAGATGGAGTAAGAAAAAAAGCCATTACTTATTTATTCAATCAATGCATATCTATTGAACATTCAGATATCAGACCCATTTGAGTGACAATCCTGAGCTTGGAAGTTTTAATAATGGTGGGAAAAGGGGGAAGGAATAAGTCAGAAACAGAGGGGTCATCAAGAAGGACAGGTGAGGGTTAAGAGCTGCACGGACATCTGTTTGTTCACCTTTCACCCCTCCCGCTTCTTTCCCGTTTGAGTACATTCCATGTGGATCAGGTGGAACCAAGCACCCTTCACCCTATTGCCACCCTATCCCCAAAGAGGTAGACAAATGATCCAGGCTCATCTCATCAGAATACGGCATTCTCCAGGCTACAGAGATGAGTTTACAGAGGACTGTGACCCATGCAAGGCCAATCAGAGTCCTTCAACATGATCTGACAAAGGGATACTGGGAGAGAGGGGAAGCCAGTATTTAACAACACCAGGTACCAGGTACTATTTTCAAAAGCATTATTGACTATTTCTTCACAATGTCTTTTCAAAATGGAAGTTTACTATCCTCATTTTACAAACGAGAAGACTAAGACTCAGGAAGGTTAAACATCTTGCCCAAAAACACAGAGCTAGAAAATGGCAGAGCCAGGATTCCACAGTCCAAACATTGCCTTTACTCTGTTGTTCAGAA
>NW_012107031.1:542253-547475 GCF_000951045.1 Mandrillus leucophaeus
AATAATAATAATAATAATAATTCCAATTTTTATTTGAGATTCAGTGGGTACATGTCCAGGTTTGTTACATGGGTATATCGTGTGATCCTGAGGCTTGGGGTACAACTGATCTTATCACCCAGGAAGTGAGCATAGTACCCAACAGTTTTTTAATCCATTCCCCCCTCCTTCCAACCCCTCTCTACTAGTCCCCAGTGTCTATTGTTACCATCTTTATGTCCCTGAGTACCTAATGTTTAGCTACCACTTATAAATAAGAACATGTGGTATTTGGTTTTCTGTTCCTGCATTAATTTGCTTAGGAATTAGCTGCATCCATGTTGCTGCAAAGGACATGATTTCATTCTTTATATGGCTGCATAGTATTCCATGGTGTATATGTGCCACATTTTCTTTATTCAGTCCACCATTGATGGGAACATAAGTTGATTCCATGTCTTCACTATTGTGAATAGTGCTGCAATGAAAATACAAGTGCATGTGTCTTTTGGGTAGAATGGTTTATTTTCTTTTGGATACATACCCAGTAATGGGATTGCTGAGTCAAATGGTATTAAGAGTTCTGGTGTAAGCTCTTTGAGAAATATCCTAACTACTTTCCACAGTGACTGAAAAAATTTACATTCCCACCAACAGTGTTTAAGTGTTTCCTTTTCTCCACAGCCTCACCGGTATCTATTGTTGTTCTGACTTTTAAACAATAGCCATTCTGATTAGTGTGAGATGGTATCTCATTGTGGTTTTGATTTGCATTTCTCTGATGATTAGTGATGCTGAGCATTTCTTCATATGTTTGTTGGCCACTTGAATGTCTTCCTTTAAAAAGTGTCTGTTCATGTCTTTTGCCCACTTTTTAATGGGGTTGTTTGTTTTTTGCTTGTTGAATTGTTTAGGTTCCTTATAGGTTTTGGATATTAGACCTTTATCAGATGCAGAGTTTGCAAATATTTTCCCCCATTCTGCACGTTGTCTTTTATTCTGTTGATAGTTTATTTTGCTGTGCAAAAGTTCTTTAGTTTAATTAGGTCCTGCTTGTCAGTTTTTGGTTTTATTGCAATTGCTTTTAAGGACTTAGCCATAAATTATTTCCCAGTGCCAATGTTCAGAGTGGTGCTTCCTAGGTTCTCTTTTGAGATTCTTGTAGTTTGAGGCCTTACATTTAAAATCTTTAATCTGGCCTGGCGCAGTGGCTCACATCTGTAATCCCAGCACTTTGGGAGGCCAAGGTGGGCAGATCACCTGAGGTCAGGAGTTTGAGACCAGCCTGACCCACATGGTGAAACCCTGTCTCTACTAAAAATACAAAAATTAGCCAGATATGATAGTGGGTGCCTGTAATCCCAGCTACTTGGGAGGCTGAGGCAGGAGAATTGCTTGAACCCAGGAAGCAGAGGTTGCAGTGAGCCGAGATCCCACAACTGCACTCCAGCCTGGGTGCCAGGGTGAGACTCAGTCTCAAAAAAATAAAATAAAATAAAATAATATATTTAATTCATCTTGAGCTAATTTTTGTACATGGTGAAAGTCAGAGATCTACTTTTTATTCTTCTGCATATGACTAGCCAGCCATTCCAACACCATTTATGAAATAGAGAGTCCTTTCTCCGTTGCTTGTTATTGTTGACTTTGTTGAAGATCAGATGGTTGAAGGTATGTGGCTTTATTTCTGACTTCTCTATTCTGTTTCATTAGTCTATGTGTCTATTTTTGTACCAGTGCCATGTTGTTTTAGTTACTGTAGCTTTGGTACAGTTTAATTTTGGGTAATTTGATGCCTCAGGCTTTGTTCTTTTTGCTTAGGATTGCCTTGGCTATTCTGTCCTTTCTTGGTTCCATATGAATTTTAGAACAGTTTATTCTAATTCTGTGGAAAAATGACATTGGTAGTTTGATAGGAATAGTGTTGAATCTGTAAATTGCTTTGGGCAGCATGGCCATTTTAATGATATTGATTCTTTCAATCTATGAGCATGGAATATTTTTCCATTTGTTAGTGTCATTTGTGATTTCTTTCAGCAGTGTTTTGTAGTTCTCTTGCCTTGATGCTCTGGCTAGGACTTCCAATTCTATTTTTTAGAGTCTATCCTAATAATATTTCAAAATATTTGGCTAAAAAAATGTTTATTACAACATTTTTTAAAAGAGCACATATTTTAAGTCAATATGATTTCTAATAGTAACAGCTTGATTAAATAACCTTTGGTCCTTTTATGGTGAAATGGTATGCAGTCATCAAAATTGCCCCCCAGGCAGATGGAACAGCACGTGGAAAGGCCTGGAGAAGTACCAGATTCTGAAGGATTTTTAAATTTTAATATTATTATTTTTGAGACAGAATCTGGCTCTGTCACCCACGCTCAAGTGCAGTGGTGTGACCTCAGCTCACTGCAACCTCCACCTCCTGGGTTCAAGTGATTCTCCTGCCTCAGCCTCCCAAGTAGCTGTGATTACAGGTGCCCACCACCACACCGGGCTAATCTTTGTATTTTCAGTAGAGATGGGGTTTCACCATGTTAGCCAGGCTGGTCTTGAACTCCTGACCTCAGGTGATCCACCCACCTCAGCCTCTCAAAGTGGCTGGGATTACAGACGTGAGCCACCACCCCAGGCCTGAGATTCCAAAGGATTTTAAAAGCCATAATTATAAGTTTAAACTCACTTCTGAGAGCAAGCAGGAGCTTTGAGGATTTTAAGCAAAGGAGTAACACCGGCGACAAAACATACACGAGATAGGGCAGAAAGGGGACTGAGCCAGAGAGACTACTTATAAGCTGTCGCCGTTGTCCATGTGAGAAGTACTGAGCCAAAGGATTGCAGTGGGGTAGAGAGAAGTGGATAAATCCCAGAAGTATTCATATTTAGAACTGATGAAATTTGCTTACCAATTACATGTGGATGCTGAAGATGCATTATACATATTGTCTTTGCTCTGTGTCCCCCAAATACTTTAAAGGCTCCATTAACTCATTGATAGTTTCCATCAGTGTTACCCTTGCCTTCCCAGAGCAGAAAGAAAACCTACATTTCCCAGCCTCCCTCACAGCTTGGAGGTAGAAATGTGCCTGATTCAACTAGCCAGATACACCACTATGAGAATTCCATCCAGAAGTAACCTAGGCAGGGACACAGGATGGACAGGGGGCATCCATTTTGCTGGTACAGGGGGCAGCAAAAGCTGTGTGGTTCCTCATCTCAGGAAAACTGCATCGTCGTGAATGGGAAAAATCTGCATGTGGACCTGGGAGCTTAGCCTAGAGCTCAGATGTCTACCCTTCGAATAATTCTGTGAGTGAGAGGAAAAGACAGAGAAGAACAACAAAAGAAGGAAAACTCTTTCTTTCAGAAATGGAAATGGACTCTGTTGTCTGCAACTACAAACTTTTGCCAACAAAGAAGTAAAGGGAAGAAACAAAGATTTGTGGCTTGGGCTACAGAGGAAAGATGGGGCCACTAGACATACCGTCAATACCTACCATGATTGTGGTATGCACTGCCGAGAGGAGGTGTGGTCTGAAGAGCAGCTATTACATGTTCGCTTACACTGTAATGATGATAGAAACAAGACAGATGCATGAAAGCTTATGTGTGATCACAGGGGCATTTAAATCCAGGTAAAGACAGAAATACTGGGTACGGCTTGAACCAAATAAAGATGATGCTAGAGTGAGGTTAGGGCTAATGAGGGAAGGCATCTGCAGAAGGGTTCCATGTTTTTCTGTTTGTGATTGTTGTATTTGGGAGGGCATTGCTTGGCTCTGATTACCTACAGCTGTCTAAACTAATGGTCATGCTGAGAGCAACATCTACGGTCCTGATTTCAGTCGTGGCAGGAACTAGGAATTAGGAGCTAGGAAACCCAAAGCTTTAGTAAATCACATTTGTTCTCTGAGCTGGTTTTCTCATCTGAAAAATGACCATGTTGTGATTATAATCACTGCCGTTGTGTGCTGAGCACTAGACTCATATCAAAATATCTTCCCCAATCCTCGTCCACAGTCCTGGATGTCAGCACTAGTGTTACTCCATTTACCAGTGAAAATTGTGGGACCCAAAGAGGTTAAAAAACCAGCTCCAGGTCACGGATTATTGGTAAGTGACAGAACCAATACATATCCACGTCTGGTTCTTGCTGAAAAGCCTAGCTCATGAGCACTGCCCCCAGTGCCTACCTGATAAGAGGGTGGTTAGGGGACAAATAAAGCCACATGTGACAGCAGGTGTTTCATCATTTGTTAAAGCTGAGATGTGCAGCCTAAAAACCTGGCTTCAAGTCCTGGCTCTGCCATTTGTTTACTAGATGAATTTAAATAGGTTATTTAATCCCTCTGCCTTTTTTTATTATCCATAAAATGACTGCAATATTGACTATGGCCTTGTCTGCCTGCCAGGGTGTGGATACAAATAATAATAATTATAAAACAAGAATGATCACAAAACCAACATTTATATGATGCTTAAGTTGCTTCAGGTGCTGTTGTAAGTGCTTTTCCGAAATGTGAGCTGATGCACGTGCATATAATTTTAAAACCAGAAAAGAGTTTTATTATTAATCTGAAGTTTTTATAGCCAAACCGAAATGTCACAGGCCTGCTGGCTGCTCTGCTTTCTAGGCGCTGGATTCATAAGGGACAAATCTTCAGTGAAAACTCAGGTTCTGCCCAGTAATGGCCTCTCTCAACTCCCACCTCTCCAAACAGCAGCGATGGCTTCAGAGAGAGAATGTGATGGACTCTTTACTCACAAACGTAGGATGTTTATTCCTTTGCTCAAGAGGAATCACAGAGGTCCACTCCCTCCTCAGTGATGGGCCTTATAGATCTGAAATTTTGCCCATAACGACCTCAAGGCAAAACACAGCGGAATCCACCAGCAATTCTTTCTCTCCTTTCCCCAGAACAGATATGAGGACTCAGGCTTTGAGACGCACTGGGGCGAGTGTCCTGCATTTCAGAAGCATTGCAGATAATTCTCCTCCTCCTCTGTCAGCCACTTCGGCTCCCTAAACCTGACTCTGTGTGTGTGTGTGTGTGTGTGTGTATGTGTGTGTGTGTATGTGTGTGATGAAGTCTTGCTCTGTCGCCCAGGCTGGAGTGCGGTGATGTAATCTCAGCTCACTGTAACCTCCACCTCATGGGTTCAAGTGATTCTCCTGCCTCAGCCTCCTGAGTAGCTAGGATTACAGGTGTGCGCCACCACGCCTAGTTAGTTTTTGTATCTTTAGT
>NW_012107031.1:549089-551919 GCF_000951045.1 Mandrillus leucophaeus
GGTTTCACCATGTTGTTCAGGCTGGTCTCGAACTCCTGACCTCAGATGATCCACTCACCTCAGCCTCCCAAAGTGCTGGGATTACAGGCATGAGCCACTGTGCCTGGCCCCTTCTTCCTCTTACATTCAGTCTTCAGAGAGATTCCCAGTGTTTTTCTGATTGCTTCTGTAAAAAGAGCCAAGGGCTCTCCTTTCTGGAAGATGCTTGCTCTCTAGATGAGCCATGGCCCACTCTGGTCTGGGTCCCCGGACACACTCTCTTACCACCCTTCAGCACACTTTTCCTCTCCACCGAGTAGTAAAACACCAAGTGCTCAGCTGTGGCTATGACCTAGGGAAAGACCCATGGCATCTACGCAGCCTTCCTTCACCAGGGTCCACCATCTGAGACTCATGGAGCCTGGACAGAAGGCAGTGCTGATGTGCCCAGGCCAGGGCACTGGGGCAGCATGGGACTCAGGCAAAAGTCGCAGTGCAACGAAGACCTGCGCTGCCTGGCCTTGTCCTCTGTGCATCCATTTTCTTGTGGCAGCATGGCTCAGGATTTCCAGATCACGCTCTTTCAAATATCATCATCACATCTGGGAAGTGCTGACATACGTAGAGGGAAACAAACGTCTGGAAGGAAATACACAAAATGTTACCACTGTGGATTTCTATAGGGCAGTGGGTAACTTTAGTTTTTACATTTGAAATGAAGCATTTTATAAATATTTGTTTTCCCTAAGTGGTTTTAAATTTTCTTTTCACTGATCTGTATTTTCCAATTTCACTATAATCAATTTACGTTCTTTTGTAGTTGAAAAAGTAAGATAGATAGATATATATATATAGCTACTCCAGTCACAAAATGATATGCAGCCTTCCAGCTAGAGCAGGACCAGTTTAAAAAAGAAAAATCCTGGTCAAAAATGTCAAACTCTGCCATTTGAATTCCACATTAAGTATTTTCTATCACATATCCATATCTTACAGTTTCTGTAGATCTGTATCTTACGTTTTCTTTACAAAAAGGTCACACTATATTAATTTATTTTAACCCAGTGCTTTTTGACCTTGGAACCTTTTTCATCAAATAACACCTAAAAATAGCCTATAGAATTGATCGTTCCAGCAAACATGCTTTTGGAAACATTGATCTGGTCCAATTTTCTTTCCCCACTTTCAGCCAATAGAACTAAAGTCCAGAGAGATGACTGGGACTCATTCAGAGAGTCACACAGCCATGAAGACACCAAGTTTGAAGTTGAGCTGAGGTCCTCTCATGCAAAACCAGTGTCAAATCCTGCTGGTCATGCACACGCCACTCCCAGGACACAAACACGTTGTTGCCTCTGTGAACAGTGTCCCCCAGAGTTATGCAGAGCACACCAGTGTGGCTGTAACACACTCAATTCACACCAGGACCAACGTTGAACAGATGAATAAAGTATTTTCTGTATTACTTGAAGAAGTAAAATAATGTCATAGCTAATTGTTGCAATTATCAAAGCAGATTTTAAGAAGGTCCTTGGCCAAGCTTGGTGGCTCGTGCCTGTAATCTCAATACTTTAAGAGGTCAAGGCAGGAGGATCGCTTGAGCCCAGGAGTTCAAGACCAGCCTGGACAACATAATAAGATCCTATCTCTATAAAAAATATTTTAAAATTAGCCAGGCTTGGTGGCATGTGCTTATAGTCCTAGATACTCAGGAGGCTGAGGCAGGAGGATCACACGAGCCCAGGAGGTTGAGGCTACGGCGAGCTATGCTAGCACCACTACACTTTAGCCTTGGCAGTAGACCCTGTCTCCAAAAGGGGAAGGAAGTCCTGAGAAGGCAGATGCAGTGGCTTTGCACTGCTACAAACTTGGGTTCTCAGTGTAGGATGCTGGCTGGCTGACTGAGGTATAGTTTTGAGAATTAGAATACAGTATTTCTCTCTCTCTTTCTCCTTTTCTTCCTTCCTTCCTCCTTAAAAGTAAAAAGACACCGAGTGCCTAAGAAGTGTGCAAAGCACTGTGCTCTAAGACAGGCCTCATGGGAGCTATTGTCAAAGCCATTGCTATTAGCACAGAGTTCTCTAACCTGCTGAGGAATTCCATTTTCAGGACAAATTTCACTGCTTTTAATTTTGGTTTTCTTACCCACTGTACCATGTGAGCCCAACCCCCAATGGTAATTAAAATGACAAGTACATTTCCTTCTCTTCTTCCATCTCACCGTTCCCCATCCCAAACAGACTCAGTACCCCTGGAAAGCATCCACTTTTTTGTGCCACTCTGTCAGCCCGGCCATGGAAATCTTTCTTTACCTCTCTGAACCAGGAAGCCAGCCTTGCTTCCTCTTCTGTACCATGTCCAAGCCATGACTGAGTCCTGCCAAGTCCCCCCGCCACTTCCCTCAAATCCCTCCATTACTCCTGACATCTGTGTCCTCTACTTCAGTGCAGTCATTGCGTCACTGCGGCAGCCTCCCCCGACTGTGTCCCCGCTCCCTGCCAAAAATGCCTCGGCCCCTCCTGCCAACCAGCCCCTGCTCTGTCCACGGGTTATCCAGGCCCCTCCTCCCTCCTGCCCACAGCTCCTTCCCATCCTTTAGCCTTTGGTTTAAGTCAGGATTTTCCTCTACCTCCTTCCTCTTTATTTTCAAAAATGATTGCCAGAGTTTAGGTTGGTGCAAAAGTCATTGCGGTTTTTGCCATTAAAAGCGGTTGTGAGGCCGGGTGCGATGGCTCATGCCCGTAATCCCAACACTTTGGGAGGCTGAGGCGGGTAGATCACCTGAGGTTTGAGACCAGCCTGACCAACATGGTGAAACCCCATCTCTACTGAAAAATACAAAAAACTAGCC
>NW_012107031.1:555789-557624 GCF_000951045.1 Mandrillus leucophaeus
GTCCATTCTTCAAGGTGTCTATTTGAGTCTAGTGTCAAATTACCCCAGATTATCAGCAAGTGCCTGTGGTCCTCGCTTGCCCTGGTAGATGAGTCAGCCCAGCTGTGAAGAAAGCCCTGCCGGGTCCTAGGAGGCCAACGCATGCCAGCCGAGGCAAGAAGACAGCAACAGCCCTAAAGCCTGTGTGGACAAGAAGCCCGCTCCCTAACTGAGGCCGGGACCCCTAACCCGCCCCACTTCAGATGGGGCTGTGTTTCCAGGACTGCCTCACAGCCCATTTCAAATCAAGCTACTCAATAGCGACATTTAGTAACAGAAATCAGGAAGATTCATTAGGTGACTCAGAGAAAAAACAAACAAACAAACAAGCACTCTCTCCGTGAAAGAGAAATTCACAGGGAGGGGCCAGATCCATCCAGTTCTGCCCTTCCCATTTCTGTAGCTCAGTGATTCTCAAAGTGTGGTCCCTGGACCAGCAGCAGTGATAGATTGTTGCCATGACACCACTTCAGTAATGTTAATTAAATATATTTCCATTCCTTGAAGAGTCAACATAGCTTAGTGAGAAGAGCAGAAGCTCTGGAGCTTGTTAGAAATGCCCCGCCCCAGACCTCTTGAATTAGTGGAGGGGAAGATTCTGCCCCTGCTGAAGACCATGGAAATAGAGCATCGGCCACTTCTCTCTCCTCTTTTTACAAATTCAACTCAAACCAAGAATCAGGAGAAATTAGAATCAAACAAGGGACAGCCAACACCATGAGGCTGAGGGTGATTAAGTACCAAGTGAGTGGTAGTGACAGGTGTAGGATCCTGGTGAAGGAGGAACAGCCCTGCCCACATGCACAGCCAGGAGCTGCCCTGTGGCAAGGCTCCTCCCTGGATGTGGGAGCAGAGGAGGAGGCAAACCGGAGAAGGTAAGATGAAACCCAAATGAAGCCATTTCATTCCCTTTCATCATCCCATTGGCTCAGAAGGCGAAGGCAAGGGCCTGGAGTAGCACAGAACCCCAGGTGTGGAAGTCGGAATACCGGGACTGATAAGCAGTGTCACCGTGGCCAAGCGATTCACCCAGCCTGCCTCAATTTCCCCAGTGGCCTGGTGGTGATGCCTCCCTGACCCACTTCCCAAAGTTGTAAGCCTCAAGTGACATCAGCAGTAGGGGGGTGTCTGGAACAGTCAATACCACGACTGGTTTTGTTTGTGTCCAAAGCCAGTCTCTGGGCATTGAGGGCTGTGTCCTTTTGGGTATCTGTCACCATTCATAGAAGAATGAATCACCTGCCAAGGCCACGTCAGTGATTCATTTGTCCCCCTGGAAATCCCAGGAGAGCGCTTCCTTCTCAGGACGATCACTGCCAAGTGCCAAAAACCTCAAGAGTCATGAGCGTGGGTTGTCCCAGAGTGCAGACAGGACCCACATCACCCAGTGACAGGGCAGGCAGTGGGTGTAGAAGCCAGGCTCTGAGCCTTTGCTGTCTCTTCCCTCTGCGAGGAATGCCAGGGGGGAGCTGTAAGCATCATTTAAGGGCATTGTGGTCCAGGACACAGGCTTGGGAGTTCTACATTGTGTATTTGCTTATTTTTGAGAAAGGAAAGAGAATACTACAAAGATGGAGCATTTATTATGTGGTACTGTGCTATGTGCTGGACATACATTTATCTCATTTAGCAGCATCTCAGTGACTTGGCTATTATTATTCCTACTTTACAAAGAGGAAGCTCAGGAATAAAGATTTAAGTAATTTGCCTAAGGTAATTCACCTAATAGGTGGGTATGGTAAATGAAACAATGCCCCTTCTCAAATGTTCATGTTTTTTGTTTTGGTTTGTTTTTT
>NW_012107031.1:558893-563205 GCF_000951045.1 Mandrillus leucophaeus
GGCTAATTTTTGTATTTTTAGTAGAGATGGGGTTTCACCATCTTGACCAGGCTGGTCTTGAACTCCTGACCTCAGGTGACCCACCTGCCTTGGCCTCCCAAAGTGTTAGGATTACAGGCGTGAGCCACCATGCCCGGCCTCAACTGCCAGTCTTTCTAAGGCAGGAGACTGGTCTCTACAGTACTTGGCCTTCCCTTATAGTTTCACTTTCCAAGAAAAAAGAAAAGCTCTTATTTCCCAAGCTCCATTTATAGGAATCCCAGGAAAGAACTCTGATTGCCCTGACTGTGGTCATTAGCCATTCTCCTGTCACTAGGGTCAGAGGAATGCAGACAGACAGCCCTTACTCAGAGGGGGACGGGCTGAGAAACAATACTCCTAAGAGAAGGCAGATGCATTTCCACTGAGAAGCGGACGAGTTCCAGGCAGACACCACAATGAACATCCACCAAGAGAAACCCGATTTAACACAACAGTGGATGCCATGGCACTGCGATAATTACAGTTGCTTCTGCGAGCTATTTATATACCTTCCTCCCTGGTTACATTTCTGAAATCTTGGAAACAGAGACAATGCCTTTGTTATGGTCGTTTCTCCTATGCTAGCAGAGTCTGGGGCACACGAGGCTGTGAATAGTGCCTGATTAAATGAATGAACAAAGGTAAGCACCAAAGCTTCCAATGCTTCTCTTTCCAGCTACAAATTGCTCCTGTGATCCGGGTTTGGGAAAACAGTTACATAATGGCCCTCAAAGACTCTCCTTAGCTGTTTACGTCTTAAATGGTCTCACTGAGACTTGCCCATTCTCCTTTGCCTTGCCTGGCTTCTTCTGTGAGTTTCCATGTTCCTATTTATAAATGTCACTTGGGTCCAGCTCTTTGGACCTGATTCTCTCCTCACTGCCTCCCTTTCTTCGTCCTAGGGGCAGAACGCTTTGGTTCACCTGAAATGGCTTTTCAGCGGAGGTACAGCTGTTCAATGTGTTACGGCTCCATCCAGCCCCCTGTGAAAGAGGCTGCAGCATTTCCTGGCTACCCATTTAGCCACACCCCCCCCGCCCAGGACAGAGGGTCACCTAGCAGCTTCCTGATTTAATGCATGGAATGATCAACAGGCTGCCAGAGGAAGTGACTGGGCCAGGGTCCCAGAGTCACAGGTTCACTCAGTCCTGGGCCTTGTAAATTCCAAGTCCCTGGCCATAGATGAGTCTTGGACTGCTTTCCTCAAGCCCTAGAGAGGAAGTCAGCCACCTTCCATATCCTAGGCCCATGCAGGGTGCTGGGACACTGATAACTCAGACCACTTCCTGCCCTTGAGCGGCTGAGAAGAAAATTCGTTTTACTGCAATGCAGAGGTCTCGGACCATCAGTTGCACAGCACAGAAGAGATTAGAATCCTGAAAATGGCTTTCGCACCTGGAAAGACCCTTGTTTGACTCCAGAAAACCCTCCAGGGCTCCTTGACCAAGTATCAGCTCGTAGAAACAGCTAAAGAAAAATCTTTTAAAGTCATTTATTTGCAATCATAGAAATTTTAGAGCTAGAGGAAAATTCAAGGTAATCTCGTCCCAAACCCTTAGTTCACAGGAGAGGAAGCTAGATCTACAATTACACAATTATGCCATCACTGTGCTGTGCAAACTGCCCCCAAGACTGTCATCTTAATAATGCATGTCATTTGTTGTTGGAAAAAGAAAATACATTGAATATTTAGGTGAGGCCCTGAGCTACGCATACCATGATCACATTCGATCCTCCCAATAGTAAAATAGGTGTGTTTATTCCATTTAATAAATGAGGAAACAGAAGCACAGAGACATTAAGTGACATGCTCAAGGTCACACAGCTGGTAAATGATGGATTAAGGATTTGAATTCAGACTCAATTGTTTTCAAAGCATCTATTCCAATGAGAATGAAAATGTCAGCCAGGCACCGTGTCTCAAGCCTATAATCCGTGCACTTTGGGAGGCCGAGGCAGGTAGATCACCTGAGGTCAGGAGTTCTAGACCAGCCTGGCCAACATGGCGAAACCCTGTCTCTACTAAAAATATAAAAATTAGCTGGGCATGGTAGTGCACGCCTCTAATCCCAGCTACTCGGGAGGCTGAGAATCATTTGAACCCGGGAGGTGGAGGTTGCAGTGAGCTGAGATCGCGCCACAATACTCCAACCTGCACAACGGGAGTGAGACTCCATCTCAAGAAAAAAAGAAGAAAATGTATTGAATTAATGTTACTGAAATAGGGCCAGAAAACCTAGATTCTGTTCTTAAATCTGCCACTAACAAGTTGTAGGAACTGGGAAAGGCCTTTCATTCATTGGGACCTAGCTTCCTGTTCCATAAATGGAGAGAACGGAGCTGGGTCAGTGATGGCAATATATGACCACTTTCTTATCCTGTGCCCCAGACAGATGTGACTGTAAGACCAGGGTACCATTTCTGCCTGAGCTCAAAGTAGGCTTCTAATGCAGCACTTCATCCAGCCCCTCCCAAACAATTGCTATTGGCACAAATGACACGCATTTGCCACCCCTTGGCCCAGTGAGCTCTCAGATCCATTCCAACTCTATTTCATCCATGAAAACTCTGGCCCTGGATTTTGTCATTTCTCTGCAGTGTTGGAAGAAAAATAGGAACCACTTATCTGTGATTCCACGGAGCAGAATCCTACCAGATGCAGAGCCCTGCTGTTCTCCTGACAGATCATGGGCTGTGCCCAGAACTTCAGGGGCAGGGGTATGGGGGGCTGCCAAAATTATAGGAGGCCACGATTCTATTTCATCTTCTTTCTTAGCTCTGATCCACATGAATGGAAAGCTTTCCTTGCCCCTGACGTTACTGGAGCATCACATAGTTCTCTTATGAAATGAATCTCTATTGCCGAAGTGGCTTGATATCAACAATAAGGCAGCCAAAGAGGTACGTGGAAAAACCCCACTGTCTTCCCATGCTGACTGGCTTACAGGATGAGGGGGTGACGGAGGGCCAGTGAGTCAGAGCTATTTCTACAGAAGACCAGAAACACCAAGTTAAGTCAAGTTGTTGAGCCTGTGGGAGCCCAAGACAGGAGGTAACAGAAGAATGGAAAATCAGGACAGCATTGAAATCTGAGCTGAGTTGACAAGTCACCGTCAAATGCCAAGCACAGTGGACAGCAGGAAGTGAGCCAGCTGCAGAGAGCTGAGCACCTGGCCAGATCATCAGGCTACCTCTGTCCAGTCCTCAGCAGCGCCCGGCCCTTCACTTAACAGTCACAGGTCACTGCGTCCTGCCAACAGCCACCATGGATGGCAGGGGGTGGAAAAAAGGCGGTCCATTCTTCAAGGTGTCTATTTGAGTCTAGTGTCAAATTACCCCAGATTATCAGCAAGTGCCTGTGGTCCTCGCTTGCCCTGGTAGATGAGTCAGCCCAGCTGTGAAGAAAGCCCTGCCGGGTCCTAGGAGGCCAACGCATGCCAGCCGAGGCAAGAAGACAGCAACAGCCCTAAAGCCTGTGTGGACAAGAAGCCCGCTCCCTAACTGAGGCCGGGACCCCTAACCCGCCCCACTTCAGATGGGGCTGTGTTTCCAGGACTGCCTCACAGCCCATTTCAAATCAAGCTACTCAATAGCGACATTTAGTAACAGAAATCAGGAAGATTCATTAGGTGACTCAGAGAAAAAACAAACAAACAAACAAGCACTCTCTCCGTGAAAGAGAAATTCACAGGGAGGGGCCAGATCCATCCAGTTCTGCCCTTCCCATTTCTGTAGCTCAGTGATTCTCAAAGTGTGGTCCCTGGACCAGCAGCAGTGATAGATTGTTGCCATGACACCACTTCAGTAATGTTAATTAAATATATTTCCATTCCTTGAAGAGTCAACATAGCTTAGTGAGAAGAGCAGAAGCTCTGGAGCTTGTTAGAAATGCCCCGCCCCAGACCTCTTGAATTAGTGGAGGGGAAGATTCTGCCCCTGCTGAAGACCATGGAAATAGAGCATCGGCCACTTCTCTCTCCTCTTTTTACAAATTCAACTCAAACCAAGAATCAGGAGAAATTAGAATCAAACAAGGGACAGCCAACACCATGAGGCTGAGGGTGATTAAGTACCAAGTGAGTGGTAGTGACAGGTGTAGGATCCTGGTGAAGGAGGAACAGCCCTGCCCACATGCACAGCCAGGAGCTGCCCTGTGGCAAGGCTCCTCCCTGGATGTGGGAGCAGAGGAGGAGGCAAACCGGAGAAGGTAAGATGAAACCCAAATGAAGCCATTTCATTCCCTTTCATCATCCCATTGGCTCAGAAGGCGAAGGCAAGGGCCTGGAGTAGC